>NW_025746233.1:0-95000 GCF_021184085.1 Oncorhynchus gorbuscha | reverse complement strand
CCCACACACAGAGACCTGGGTTAATAACCCACACACAGAGACCTGGGTTAATAACCCACACAGAGAGACCTGGGTTAATAACCCACACAGAGAGACCTGGGTTAATAACCCACACAGAGAGACCCCAGGGTTAATAACCCACACAGAGAGACCCCAGGGTTAATAACCCACACAGAGAGACCTGGGTTAATAACCCACACAGAGACCTGGGTTAATAACCCACACAGAGACATGGGTTAATAACCCACACAGAGAGAACCCCTGGTTAATAACCCACACAGAGAGACCAGGGTTAATAACCCACACAGAGAGACCTGGGTTAATAACCCACACAGAGAGACCCCCTGGTTAATAACCCACACAGAGAGACCTGGGTTAATAACCCACACAGAGAGACCTGGGTTAATAACCCACACAGAGAGACCTGGGTTAATAACCCACACAGAGAGACCTGGGTTAATAACCCACACAGAGAGACCTGGGTTAATAACCCACACAGAGAGACCTGGGTTAATAACCCACACAGAGAGACCTGGGTTAATAACCCACACAGAGACCTGGGTTAATAACCCACACAGAGACCTGGGTTAATAACCCACACAGAGAGAACCCCTGGTTAATAACCCACACAGAGAGACCTGGGTTAATAACCCACACAGAGAGACCCCCTGGGTTAATAACCCACACAGAGAGACCCCCTGGGTTAATAACCCACACAGAGAGACCTGGGTTAATAACCCACACAGAGAGACCTGGGTTAATAACCCACACAGAGAGACCTGGGTTAATAACCCACACAGAGAGACCCCCTGGTTAATAACCCACACAGAGAGACCCCAGGGTTAATAACCTACACAGAGAGACCCCCTGGTTAATAACCCACACAGAGACCCCCTGGTTAATAACCCACACAGAGAGACCAGGGTTAATAACCCACACAGAGACCTGGGTTAATAACCCACACAGAGAGACCCCCTGGTTAATAACCCACACAGAGAGACCAGGGTTAATAACCCACACAGAGAGACCTGGGTTAATAACCCACACAGTGAGACCCCCTGGGTTAATAACCCACACAGAGAGACCCCCTGGTTAATAACCCACACAGAGAGACCCCAGGGTTAATAACCCACACAGAGAGACCCCCTGGTTAATAACCCACACAGAGAGACCCCCTGGTTAATAACCCACACAGAGAGACCCCCTGGTTAATAACCCACACAGAGAGACCCCAGGGTTAATAACCCACACAGAGAGACCCCAGGGTTAATAACCCACACAGAGAGACCTGGGTTAATAACCCACACAGAGAGACCTGGGTTAATAACCCACACAGAGAGACCAGGGTTAATAACCCACACAGAGAGACCCCCTGGTTAATAACCCACACTGAGAGACCCCAGGGTTAATAACCCACACAGAGAGACCTGGGTTAATAACCCACAGAGAGACCAGGGTTAATAACCCACACAGAGACCTGGGTTAATAACCCACACAGAGAGACCAGGGTTAATAACCCACACAGAGAGACCAGGGTTAATAACCCACACAGAGAGACCAGGGTTAATAACCCACACAGAGAAACCAGGGTTAATAACCCACACAGAGAAACCAGGGTTAATAACCCACACAGAGAGACCAGGGTTAATAACCCACACAGAGAGACCAGGGTTAATAACCCACACAGAGACCAGGGTTAATAACCCACACAGAGACCAGGGTTAATAACCCACACAGAGAGACCAGGGTTAATAACCCACACAGAGAGACCTGGGTTAATAACCCATACAGAGAGACCTGGGTTAATAACCCACACAGAGAGACCAGGGTTAATAACCCACACAGAGAGACCTGGGTTAATAACCCACACAGAGAGACCTGGGTTAATAACCCACAGAGAGACCCCCTGGTTAATAACCCACACAGAGAGACCCCCTGGTTAATAACCCACACAGAGACCTGGGTTAATAACCCACACAGAGACCAGGGTTAATAACCCACACAGAGAGACCTGGGTTAATAACCCACACAGAGAGACCTGGGTTAATAACCCACACAGAGAGACCTGGGTTAATAACCCACAGAGAGACCCCCTGGTTAATAACCCACACAGAGAGACCCCCTGGTTAATAACCCACACAGAGACCTGGGTTAATAACCCACACAGAGACCAGGGTTAATAACCCACACAGAGAGACCTGGGTTAATAACCCACACAGAGAGACCCCTGGTTAATAACCCACACAGAGAGACCTGGGTTAATATATATTAATACCTTGGGAGGGATTTTCTTCATGTAGTTCCAGCTGTGTTGCTGTGGCCCGCTGTTCCTGTTGTCCTGACCGTGGCCGTCTCTGTGGTTCTCTCTGTGACCGTCTCTGTCCCGGTCTCTGTGGTTCTCTCTGTCCCGGTCTCGGTCCCGGTCTCGGTGACTTGGGGTGTTGCTCCACATCCCGATCTCCAGCTCCTCCTCCGGTTCCCAACTGGCCTGGCACGACACCTCCTCCCCACACCAGGTACTACTCTCCTGCTGCATGGGCTTGGGACCTGGAGGGTGGAGAGAGGACGAAGGGATTAAACCTGGAGAGAGACACGAGTGGGCCTGGAGAGAGAGACACGAGGGGGCCTGGAGAGAGAGACACGAGGGGGCCTGGAGAGAGAGACACGAGGGGGCCTGGAGAGAGAGACACGAGGGGGCCTGGAGAGAGAGACACGAGGGGGCCTGGAGAGAGAGACACACGAGGGGGCCTGGAGAGAGAGACACACGAGGGGGCCTGGAGAGAGAGACACACGAGGGGGCCTGGAGAGAGACACAAGGGGGCCTGGAGAGAGAGACACGAGGGGGCCTGGAGAGAGACACGAGGGGGCCTGGAGAGAGACACGGGGGGCCTGGAGAGAGAGACACGAGGGGGCCTGGAGAGAGAGACACGAGGGGGCCTGGAGAGAGAGACACGAGGGGGCCTGGAGAGAGAGACACGAGGGGGCCTGGAGAGAGAGACACGAGGGGGCCTGGAGAGAGAGACACGAGGGGGCCTGGAGAGAGAGACACACGAGGGGGCCTGGAGAGAGAGACACACGAGGGGGCCTGGAGAGAGAGACACGAGGGAGCCTGGAGAGAGACACGAGGGGACGAGGGGGCCTGGAGAGAGACACGAGGGGGCCTGGAGAGAGACAAGGAGATGGGTGTGTGTGTGTGTCTGTCTTACCAGGTTTGTGGTGGTTCTGTGCTCCAGGTCCTTCCCAGCCTCCTGTCGCAGAGTTGTCCCCTCTGTCTCTGTCCCCTCTGTCTCTCAGCTCCTCCCAGGTGGAGCTGGTGTCCATGGGTTTCCCCCAGGCCGATGTCCCGTTGTCCACAGAGACGGGGGGGCCTGGCGGATCACCCCACGTTCCTGACTCCATCTTCTGGGGACCTGTGTACTGTTCACCCCAACCTGGAGGAGGAGAGAGAGGGGGAGGAGAGAGTAAGGAGGAGAGAGACAGTAGGAGAGAGGGGGGGGAGCGAGAAAGGGAGGAGGAGAGCGAGAGGAGGAGAGCGAGAGTAGGAGAGCGAGAGTAGGAGAGCGAGAGTAGGAGAGCGAGAGGGGGAGGTAGGAGAGCGAGAGGGGAGGTAGGAGGAGCGAGAGGGGGAGGTAGGAGAGCGAGAGGGGGAGGTAGGAGAGCGAGAGGGGGGGAGAGCGAGGGGGAGTAGGGAGAGCGAGAGGGGGAGGAGAGCGAGAGGGGAGGAGAGCGAGGGGGGGAGGAGAGAGAGAGAGGGGAGGGAGAGCGAGAGAGGGGGGAGGAGAGCGAGAGGGGGAGGAGAGCGAGAGGAGGAGAGGGGGGAGGAGGAGAGCGAGAGAGGAGGGAGAGCGAGAGGGAGCGGGGAGAGCGGAGAGGAGAGGAGGAGGAGGGAGGGAGGAGAGGAGGGAGGAGGGAGAGGGGGAGGAGGAGCGAGAGGGGGGAGGAGGAGAGCGAGAGGGGGAGGAGGAGAGCGAGAGGGGAGGGAGGAGAGCGAGGGGGGAGGAGAGCGAGAGGAGGGGGAGGAGGAGAGCGAGAGGGGGGAGGAGAGAGCGAGAGGGGAGGAGGAGAGCGAGAGGGGAGGCGGAGAGAGAGGGGGAGCGGGAGAGGGAGGAGGAGAGAGGGAGGGAGGAGAGGGAGGAGGAGAGAGGGAGAGGAGGAGAGGGAGGAGGAGAGAGGGAGGGAGGAGGAGAGAGGGAGGGGGAGGGGAGGAGGGAGGAGGAGAGAGGGAGGGAGGAGAGAGGGGGGGAGAGAGGGAGGGGAGGAGAGAGAGGGAGGGGAGGAGGAGAGAGAGGGAGGGGAGGAGGAGAGAGAGAGAGGAGGAGGGAGAGAGAGGGAGGGGGAGGAGGAGAGAGAGAGGTATGTGAGATGGAGTTTCGTAAATGGCAGGTAACCTTGTACCTTCTCAACTCTGCTGTTGTACTCACTCAGATGATCAATAACAGACCCCCTTCCCGTCTCCGTCTACCCCCTTCCCGTCTCACTCTACCCCTTCCCGTCTCACTCTACCCCTTCCCGTCTCACTCTACCCCCTTCCCGTCTCACTCTACCCCCTTCCCGTCTCTCTCTACCCCCTTCCCGTCTCTCTCTACCCCCTTCCCGTCTCTCTCTACCCCCTTCCCGTCTCTCTCTACCCCCTTCCCCGTCTCTCTCTACCCCCTTCCGTCTCTCTCTACCCCCTTCCCGTCTCTCTCTACCCCCTTCCCGTCAGTCTACCCCTTCCTGTCTCTCTCTACCCCCTTCCTGTCAGTCTACCCCCTTCCTGTCAGTCTACCCCCTTCCTGTCAGTCTACCCCCTCCCCGTCTGTCTACCCCCTCCCCGTCTGTCTACCCCCTCCCCGTCTGTCTACCCCCTCCCCGTCTGTCTACCCCCTCCCGTCTGTCTACCCCCTCCCCGTCTGTCTACCCCCTCCCCGTCTGTCTAACCCCTTCCCGTCTGTCTAACCCCTTCCCGTCTGTCTAACCCCTTCCCGTCTGTCTAACCCCTTCCCGTCTGTCTAACCCCTTCCCGTCTGTCTACCCCCTTCCCGTCTCAGTCTACCCCCTCCCCGTCTCAGTCTACCCCCTCCCCGTCTCAGTCTACCCCCTCCCCGTCTCAGTCTACCCCCTCCCCGTCTCAGTCTACACCCTTCCTGTCAGTCTACACCCTTCCTGTCTCAGTCTACCCCCTTCCTGTCAGTCTACCCCCTTCCTGTCTCAGTCTACCCCCTTCCTCTCAGTCTACCCCCTTCCTGTCAGTCTACCCCCTTCCTGTCTCAGTCTACCCCCTTCCTGTCAGTCTACCCCCTTCCTGTCAGTCTACCCCCTTCCTGTCAGTCTACCCCCTTCCTGTCAGTCTACCCCCTTCCTGTCAGTCTACCCCCTTCCTGTCTCAGTCTACCCCCTTCCTGTCTCAGTCTACCCCCTTCCTGTCAGTCTACCCCCTTCCTGTCTCAGTCTACCCCCCTCCTTCAGTCTACCCCCTTCCTGTCAGTCTACCCCCTTCCTGTCAGTCTACCCACTTCCTGTCAGTCTACACCCTTCCTGTCTCAGTCTACCCCCTTCCTGTCAGTCTACCCCCTTCCTGTCTCAGTCTACCCCCTTCCTCTCAGTCTACCCCCTTCCTGTCTCAGTCTACCCCCTTCCTGTCAGTCTACCCCCTTCCTGTCTCAGTCTACCCCCTTCCTGTCAGTCTACCCCCTTCCTGTCAGTCTACCCCCTTCCTGTCAGTCTACCCCCTTCCTGTCAGTCTACCCCCTTCCTGTCAGTCTACCCCCTTCCTGTCTCAGTCTACCCCCTTCCTGTCTCAGTCTACCCCCTTCCTGTCTCAGTCTACCCCCTTCCTGTCTCAGTCTACCCCCTCCTTCAGTCTACCCCCTTCCTGTCAGTCTACCCCCTTCCTGTCAGTCTACCCACTTCCTGTCAGTCTACCCACTTCCTGTCAGTCTACCCCCTTCCCGTCTCAGTCTACCCCTTCCCGTCTCAGTCTACCCCCTTCCCGTCTCAGTCTACCCCCTTCCCGTCTCAGTCTACCCCCTTCCCGTCTCAGTCTACCCCCTTCCCGTCTCAGTCTACCCCCTTCCCGTCTCAGTCTACCCCCTCCCCGTCTGTCTACCCCCTCCCCGTCTGTCTACCCCCTCCCCGTCTGTCTACCCCCTTCCCGTCTGTCTACCCCCTTCCCGTCTGTCTACCCCCTTCCCGTCTGTCTACCCCCTTCCCGTCTGTCTACCCCCTTCCCGTCTGTCTAACCCCTCCCGTCTCAGTCTACCCCCTCCCGTCTCAGTCTACCCCCTTCCTGTCAGTCTACCCCCTTCCTGTCAGTCTACCCCCTTCCTGTCAGTCTACCCCCTTCCTGTCAGTCTACCCCTCCCCGTCTGTCTACCCCCTCCCCGTCTGTCTACCCCCCTCCCCGTCTGTCTACCCCCTCCCCGTCTGTCTACCCCCTTCCCGTCTGTCTACCCCCTTCCCGTCTGTCTACCCCCTTCCCGTCTGTCTACCCCCTTCCCGTCTGTCTACCCCCTTCCCGTCTGTCTAACCCCTCCCCGTCTCAGTCTACCCCCTCCCGTCTCAGTCTACCCCCTTCCTGTCAGTCTACCCCCTTCCTGTCAGTCTACCCCCTTCCTGTCAGTCTACCCCTTCCTGTCAGTCTACCCCCTTCCTGTCTCAGTCTACCCCCTTCCTGTCAGTCTACCCCCTTCCTGTCAGTCTACCCCCTTCCTGTCAGTCTACCCCTTCCTGTCAGTCTACCCCCTTCCCGTCTCAGTCTACCCCCTTCCCGTCTCAGTCTACCCCTTCCCGTCTCAGTCTACCCCCTTCCCGTCTCAGTCTACCCCCTTCCCGTCTCAGTCTACCCCTTCCCGTCTCAGTCTACCCCCTTCCCGTCTCAGTCTACCCCCCTTCCGTCTCAGTCTACCCCCTTCCGTCCAGTCTACCCCTTCCCGTCTCAGTCTACCCCCTTCCCGTCTCAGTCTACCCCCTTCCCGTCTCAGTCTACCCCCTTCCCGTCTCAGTCTACCCCCTTCCCGTCTCAGTCTACCCCCTTCCCGTCTCAGTCTACCCCCTTCCCGTCTCAGTCTACCCCCTTCCCGTCTCAGTCTACCCCCTTCCCGTCTCAGTCTACCCCCTTCCCGTCTCAGTCTACCCCCTTCCCGTCTCAGTCTACCCCCTTCCCGTCTCAGTCTACCCCCTTCCCGTGTCAGTCTACCCCCTTCCCGTGTCAGTCTACCCCCTTCCCGTGTCAGTCTACCCCCTTCCCGTGTCAGTCTACCCCTTCCTGTCAGTCTACCCCCTTCCTGTCAGTCTACCCCTTCCTGTCAGTCTACCCCCTTCCTGTCTCAGTCTACCCCCTTCCTGTCTCAGTCTACCCCCTTCCTGTCTCAGTCTACCCCCTTCCTGTCAGTCTACCCCCTTCCTGTCAGTCTACCCCCTTCCTGTCAGTCTACCCCCTTCCTGTCAGTCTACCCCCTTCCTGTCAGTCTACCCCCTTCCTGTCTCAGTCTACCCCCTTCCTGTCTCAGTCTACCCCCTTCCTGTCTCAGTCTACCCCCTTCCTGTCTCAGTCTACCCCCTTCCTGTCAGTCTACCCCCTTCCTGTCAGTCTACCCCCTTCCTGTCAGTCTACCCCCTTCCTGTCAGTCTACCCCCTTCCTGTCAGTCTACCCCCTTCCTGTCTCAGTCTACCCCTTCCTGTCTCAGTCTACCCCCTTCCTGTCAGTCTACCCCCTTCCTGTCTCAGTCTACCCCCCTCCTTCAGTCTACCCCCTTCCTGTCAGTCTACCCCTTCCTGTCAGTCTACCCCCTTCCTGTCTCAGTCTACCCCCTTCCTGTCTCAGTCTACCCCCTTCCTGTCAGTCTACCCCCTTCCTGTCTCAGTCTACCCCCTTCCTGTCTCAGTCTACCCCCTTCCTGTCTCAGTCTACCCCCTTCCTGTCTCAGTCTACCCCCTTCCTGTCTCAGTCTACCCCTTCCTGTCTCAGTCTACCCCCTTCCTGTCAGTCTACCCCCTTCCTGTCAGTCTACCCCCTTCCTGTCAGTCTACCCCCTTCCCGTCTCAGTCTACCCCCTTCCCGTCTCAGTCTACCCCCTTCCCGTCTCAGTCTACCCCCTTCCCGTCTCAGTCTACCCCTTCCCGTCTCAGTCTACCCCCTTCCCGTCTCAGTCTACCCCCTTCCCGTCTCAGTCTACCCCCTTCCCGTCTCAGTCTACCCCCTTCCCGTCTCAGTCTACCCCTTCCCGTCTCAGTCTACCCCTTCCCGTGTCAGTCTACCCCCTTCCCGTGTCAGTCTACCCCCTTCCCGTGTCAGTCTACCCCCTTCCCGTGTCAGTCTACCCCCTTCCTGTCAGTCTACCCCCTTCCTGTCAGTCTACCCCCTTCCTGTCTCAGTCTACCCCCTTCCTGTCAGTCTACCCCCTTCCTGTCTCAGTCTACCCCTTCCTGTCTCAGTCTACCCCCTTCCTGTCTCAGTCTACCCCCTTCCTGTCAGTCTACCCCTTCCTGTCAGTCTACCCCCTTCCTGTCAGTCTACCCCTTCCTGTCAGTCTACCCCCTTCCTGTCAGTCTACCCCTTCCTGTCTCAGTCTACCCCTTCCTGTCTCAGTCTACCCCCTTCCTGTCTCAGTCTACCCCTTCCTGTCAGTCTACCCCCTTCCTGTCTCAGTCTACCCCCCTCCTTCAGTCTACCCCCTTCCTGTCAGTCTACCCCCTTCCTGTCAGTCTACCCACTTCCTGTCAGTCTACCCCCTTCCCGTCTCAGTCTACCCCCTCCCCGTCTGTCTACCCCCTCCCCGTCTGTCTACCCCCTCCCCGTCTGTCTACCCCCTTCCCGTCTGTCTACCCCTTCCCGTCTGTCTACCCCCTTCCCGTCTGTCTAACCCCTTCCCGTCTGTCTAACCCCTCCCCGTCTCAGTCTACCCCCTCCGTCTCAGTCTACCCCCTTCCTGTCAGTCTACCCCCTTCCTGTCAGTCTACCCCCTTCCTGTCTCAGTCTACCCCCTTCCTGTCAGTCTACCCCCTTCCTGTCTCAGTCTACCCCCTTCCTGTCTCAGTCTACCCCCTTCCTGTCTCAGTCTACCCCCTTCCTGTCTCAGTCTACCCCTTCCTGTCTCAGTCTACCCCCTTCCTGTCTCAGTCTACCCCCTTCCTGTCTCAGTCTACCCCCTTCCTGTCTCAGTCTACCCCCCTTCCTGTCTCAGTCTACCCCCTTCCTGTCTCAGTCTACCCCTTCCTGTCTCAGTCTACCCCTTCCTGTCTCAGTCTACCCCCTTCCTGTCTCAGTCTACCCCCTTCCTGTCTCAGTCTACCCCCTTCCTGTCTCAGTCTACCCCCTTCCTGTCTCAGTCTACCCCCTTCCTGTCTCAGTCTACCCCCTTCCTGTCTCAGTCTACCCCCTTCCTGTCTCAGTCTACCCCTTCCTGTCTCAGTCTACCCCCTTCCTGTCAGTCTACCCCTTCCTGTCAGTCTACCCCCTTCCTGTCAGTCTACCCCTTCCTGTCTCAGTCTACCCCCTTCCTGTCTCAGTCTACCCCCTTCCTGTCTCAGTCTACCCCCTTCCTGTCAGTCTACCCCCTTCCTCTCTCAGTCTACCCCCTTCCTGTCTCAGTCTACCCCCTTCCTGCCTCAGTCTACCCCCTTCCTGTCTCAGTCTACCCCCTTCCTGTCTCAGTCTACCCCCTTCCTGTCAGTCTACCCCTTCCTGTCTCAGTCTACCCCCTTCCTGTCAGTCTACCCCCTTCCTGTCTCAGTCTACCCCCTTCCTCTCAGTCTACCCCCTTCCTCTCAGTCTACCCCCTTCCTCTCAGTCTACCCCCTTCCTGTCTCAGTCTACCCCCTTCCTGTCAGTCTACCCCCTTCCTGTCAGTCTACCCCTTCCTGTCTCAGTCTACCCCCTTCCTGTCTCAGTCTACCCCCTTCCTGTCTCAGTCTACCCCCTTCCTGTCTCAGTCTACCCCTTCCTGTCTCAGTCTACCCCCTTCCTGTCAGTCTACCCCCTTCCTGTCAGTCTACCCCCTTCCTGTCAGTCTACCCCCTTCCTGTCTCAGTCTACCCCCTTCCTCTCAGTCTACCCCCTTCCTGTCTCAGTCTACCCCCTTCCTGCCTCAGTCTACCCCCTTCCTGTCTCAGTCTACCCCTTCCTGTCAGTCTACCCCTTCCTGTCAGTCTACCCCTTCCTGTCTCAGTCTACCCCCTTCCTGTCTCAGTCTACCCCCTTCCTGTCTCAGTCTACCCCCTTCCTGTCTCAGTCTACCCCCTTCCTGTCTCAGTCTACCCCCTTCCTGTCTCAGTCTACCCCCTTCCTGCCTCAGTCTACCCCTTCCTGTCAGTCTACCCCCTTCCTGTCAGTCTACCCCCTTCCTGTCAGTCTACCCCCTTCCTGTCAGTCTACCCCCTTCCTGTCAGTCTACCCCTTCCTGTCAGTCTACCCCCTTCCTGTCTCAGTCTACCCCCTTCCTGTCTCAGTCTACCCCCTTCCTGTCTCAGTCTACCCCCTTCCTGTCTCAGTCTACCCCCTTCCTGTCAGTCTACCCCTTCCTGTCAGTCTACCCCTTCCTGTCAGTCTACCCCCTTCCTGTCAGTCTACCCCCTTCCTGTCTCAGTCTACCCCCTTCCTGTCTCAGTCTACCCCCTTCCTGTCTCAGTCTACCCCCTTCCTGTCTCAGTCTACCCCCTTCCTGTCAGTCTACCCCCTTCCTGTCAGTCTACCCCTTCCTGTCAGTCTACCCCCTTCCTGTCAGTCTACCCCCTTCCTGTCTCAGTCTACCCCCTTCCTGTCTCAGTCTACCCCCTTCCTCTCAGTCTACCCCTTCCTCTCAGTCTACCCCCTTCCTCTCAGTCTACCCCCTTCCTGTCTCAGTCTACCCCCTTCCTGTCAGTCTACCCCTTCCTGTCAGTCTACCCCCTTCCTGTCAGTCTACCCCCTTCCTGTCTCAGTCTACCCCCTTCCTGTCTCAGTCTACCCCCTTCCTGTCTCAGTCTACCCCCTTCCTGTCTCAGTCTACCCCCTTCCTGTCAGTCTACCCCCTTCCTGTCAGTCTACCCCCTTCCTGTCAGTCTACCCCCTTCCTGTCTCAGTCTACCCCTTCCTCTCAGTCTACCCCCTTCCTGTCTCAGTCTACCCCTTCCTGCCTCAGTCTACCCCTTCCTGTCTCAGTCTACCCCCTTCCTGTCAGTCTACCCCCTTCCTGTCAGTCTACCCCCTTCCTGTCTCAGTCTACCCCTTCCTGTCTCAGTCTACCCCTTCCTGTCTCAGTCTACCCCCTTCCTGTCTCAGTCTACCCCTTCCTGTCTCAGTCTACCCCTTCCTGTCTCAGTCTACCCCTTCCTGCCTCAGTCTACCCCCTTCCTGTCAGTCTACCCCCTTCCTGTCAGTCTACCCCCTTCCTGTCAGTCTACCCCCTTCCTGTCAGTCTACCCCTTCCTGTCTCAGTCTACCCCCTTCCTGTCTCAGTCTACCCCCTTCCTGTCTCAGTCTACCCCTTCCTGTCTCAGTCTACCCCCTTCCTGTCTCAGTCTACCCCCTTCCTGTCAGTCTACCCCCTTCCTGTCAGTCTACCCCTTCCTGTCAGTCTACCCCCTTCCTGTCTCAGTCTACCCCTTCCTGTCTCAGTCTACCCCCTTCCTGTCTCAGTCTACCCCCTTCCTGTCTCAGTCTACCCCCTTCCTGTCTCAGTCTACCCCCTTCCTGTCAGTCTACCCCCTTCCTGTCAGTCTACCCCTTCCTGTCAGTCTACCCCCTTCCTGTCAGTCTACCCCTTCCTGTCAGTCTACCCCTTCCTGTCAGTCTACCCCCTTCCTGTCTCAGTCTACCCCCTTCCTGTCTCAGTCTACCCCCTTCCTGTCTCAGTCTACCCCCTTCCTGTCTCAGTCTACCCCCTTCCTGTCAGTCTACCCCCTTCCTGTCAGTCTACCCCCTTCCTGTCAGTCTACCCCCTTCCTGTCAGTCTACCCCCTTCCTGTCAGTCTACCCCCTTCCTGTCAGTCTACCCCCTTCCTGTCAGTCTACCCCCTTCCTGTCAGTCTACCCCCTTCCTGTCAGTCTACCCCCTTCCTGTCAGTCTACCCCCTTCCTGTCAGTCTACCCCCTTCCTGTCAGTCTACCCCTTCCTGTCTCAGTCTACCCCCTTCCTGTCAGTCTACCCCCTTCCTGTCTCAGTCTACCCCCTTCCTGTCTCAGTCTACCCCTTCCTGTCAGTCTACCCCCTTCCTGTCAGTCTACCCCCTTCCTGTCTCAGTCTACCCCCTTCCTGTCTCAGTCTACCCCTTCATGTCTCAGTCTACCCCTTCATGTCTCAGTCTACCCCCTTCCTGTCTCAGTCTACCCCCTTCCTGTCTCAGTCTACCCCCTTCCTGTCTCAGTCTACCCCCTTCCTGTCTCAGTCTACCCCTTCCTGTCTCAGTCTACCCCCTTCCTGTCTCAGTCTACCCCCTTCCTGTCTCAGTCTACCCCCTTCCTGTCTCAGTCTACCCCCTTCCTGTCTCAGTCTACCCCCTTCCTGTCTCAGTCTACCCCCTTCCTGTCTCAGGCTACCCCCTTCCTGTGTCAGGCTACCCCCTTCCTGTCAGTCTACCCCTTCCTGTCTCAGTCTACCCCTTCCTGTCAGTCTACCCCCTTCCTGTCAGTCTACCCCCTTCCTGTCAGTCTACCCCCTTCCTGTCAGTCTACCCCTTCCTGTCAGTCTACCCCCTTCCTGTCAGTCTACCCCCTTCCTGTCTCAGTCTACCCCCTTCCTGTGTCAGTCTACCCCCTTCCTGTGTCAGTCTACCCCCTTCCTGTCAGTCTTACCCCTTCCTGTCAGTCTACCCCCTTCCTGTCTGTCTATCCCCTTCCTGTCTGTCTATCCCCTTCCTGTCAGTCTACCCCTTCCTGTCAGTCTACCCCTTCCTGTCAGTCTACCCCCTTCCTGTCAGTCTACCCCCTTCCTGTCAGTCTACCCCCTTCCTGTCAGTCTACCCCCTTCCTGTCAGTCTACCCCCTTCCTGTCAGTCTACCCCCTTCCTGTCTCAGTCTACCCCCTTCCTGTCAGTCTACCCCCTTCCTGTCTCAGTCTACCCCCTTCCTGTCTCAGTCTACCCCCTTCCTGTCAGTCTACCCCCTTCCTGTCAGTCTACCCCCTTCCTGTCAGTCTACCCCCTTCCTGTCAGTCTACCCCTTCCTGTCAGTCTACCCCCTTCCTGTCAGTCTACCCCCTTCCTGTCAGTCTACCCCCTTCCTGTCAGTCTACCCCCTTCCTGTCAGTCTACCCCCTTCCTGTCTCTGTCAGTCTACCCCCTTCCTGTCTCTGTCAGTCTACCCCTTCCTGTCTCTGTCAGTCTACCCCCTTCCTGTCAGTCTACCCCCTTCCTGTCAGTCTACCCCCTTCCTGTCAGTCTACCCCCTTCCTGTCAGTCTACCCCCTTCCTGTCAGTCTACCCCTTCCTGTCTCAGTCTACCCCCTTCCTGCCTCAGTCTACCCCCTTCCTGTCTCAGTCTACCCCCTTCCTGTCTCTGTCTACCCCCTTCCTGTCTCTGTCTACCCCCTTCCTGTCTCTGTCTACCCCCTTCCTGTCTCTGTCTACCCCCTTCCTGTCTCTGTCTACCCCCTTCCTGTCTCTGTCTACCCCTTCCTGTCTCTGTCTACCCCTTCCTGTCTCTGTCTACCCCCTTCCTGTCTCTGTCTACCCCCTTCCTGTCTCTGTCTATCCCCTTCCTGTCTCTGTCTACCCCCTTCCTGTCAGTCTACCCCTTCCTGTCTCAGTCTACCCCCTTCCTGTCTCAGTCTACCCCCTTCCTGTCTCAGTCTACCCCCTCCTTCAGTCCAAACAAAAGGTCTGTGTTTCTGCCTGCACTCACAGCTCAGAGAGAATTATCTGTAGAACATTCCAGAAGGATGACGCAACCCTAACACACACACACACACACACACACACACACACACACACACACACACACACACACACACACACACACACACACACACACACACACAAAGGGGAGGTGGAGGACACTGTGTGTGTGTGTGTGTGTTTGTACAGCTCCCTCCACTCACCAGAGCTGCAGGTCTTGTCCTTGTTGGCCATGTTGTTCAGGGGTGGTGGGGGCTGCTGCTGGGGCTGGGGGGGTTTGGTCGTGACCATGGCATCCTGCTCTGATTGGCTGGTCTTGTTCCACTTATTGACCCCGCTACAGTTGTAGTTGCTGGGGTCTCCCCACGCCGAGGTGCCGTTATCGATGTCCATCCTCCTCCTCACCGACTCTGGACTAGGCTCCTCCCACCCTGTCGACGACTCCTCCTCCTTGTGGGAGGGTCCAGCTGGGACCGCCACCCCAGTCCATCCGCTGGGTTTGGAGGGATGGGCACCGCCTGGTGGAGGTCCTCTATGGTCTGGGTTGGCGTCTGGATCTTTACCCCACTCGGCCGGGTCTCCCCAGCTCTGAGAGGGGTGGCCGGGCTTCATGGCTGGCTCGTCCCACCCTCCCTGGGTCTGGTGGTTCTGGTGGTTCTGGTGGGTCTGGTGGTTCTGGTGGGTCTGGTGGTTCTGGGGTTTGTGTCCGGCGGAGTTGGATACAGGGGGCTCTCCCCAGCCAGACTGAGGGTTGCTGGGGTGGTCAGGGGTCCCTCCGCTGCCACCCCAGGTGCTGGTGCTTCCGTCGGGGTGCGTGTTGGTGTTGGCCGGGAGGCCGGGCTCGCCCCATCCTGCAGTCCCTGCAAAGTCGCGGTCCCATCCCCCAGGCACGCTAGTCTTCTGGGGCTGACCCCAGTAGCTGCTCCCTCCTCCTCTAGAGCGGTCTCCACCACCCATCCCCCAACCCTGCTTTTGGGGTTTCGGAGGGTTGATCCAGGTGTTGGAGAGGTCCTCCTTCTGGCTGTTCCCACACCCAGACAAGGTCTTCTGCTCTACCCAGCCAGACCCTCCTGACTCTGGGCCCGGGCCGCCCTCCCCCCCTCGCCATCCTCCAGAGCTGGAGGTATGAGAACGAGCGGCGTGGCTTTTCGATCCCCAGCCGGGGCCTCCGTTACCGGGTTTCCTGTCATCGGGTCTGGGGACGGGAGAGGTGACGTCCCAGGCGGTGTTCTGGCGTACTGGGGTCTGGCCCCAGCCGGTGTTGCAGAGGACACGGGGGGTCCACATCTGAACAGAAGAGGACTTGAGTAGACCCAGGGAGGGGTCCTTGTCGACGGGGGTCGTTCCTGTCTAAGCTACGGCCTCCAGAGCTCTCCCCACTCCCCTCACTGCCGCCAGACGCCCCAACGCTCGCAGGTCCCTGCACTCCTCCTCCTCCTCCCATCCGGAGGGCGTCGTCTTCAAGACTCTTCCAGCCGTTGGCTCCTCCCCCTGACTTCCGTCCGTCGCCGGAATCCTGAGATTTGTTACCGGGCAACGAGCTCCACTCCCCATTGGGGGGTTGCCTGTTAGAGGAGGAGCCAGATGAAGAAGAGGAGGAGGCCCATGGTCGGGGGATCCCGGCAGGACCCAGTCCGTTCCCATTGCTCGCCCCTCCTCCAGTCCCCAGGTTGTGAGGAGAAGCAGAGTCCCACCTCCCTACAGGGGCCTTGCTGTTAGTTTTACTGTTGTAAACAGCAGCAGCAGCAGGGGAGGGCTGGCCGTGTCCCTGGCCGTTTACAGTGTCTCCAGGGCCCGAGGCCCCCCCAGGGCTTAGAGAAGCCCCCTGCCAGGCCCTCGCTGTGGGGATGCTGGGCGCCAGACAGGGTACCGTTGGAGAGCTGATTTCCAAGCTCTGACCCCGCTCCTCCTCCTCCTCCTCCCGCTGCCCAGGAACGCAGCCCCGAGCCGGACTCGTTCCTGTGCACCGAGCCGCCTGTAGAGTTTGGTAAGCTAGAGGTGTCGATGGCGTTAGTAGTGTTATTTGGTCCGTTGGTCGTGTTAAGGTGGCGAGTCTTGACAGTGGTATCATTCAGGAGGAGGCGCTGCGGCTGTTCAGACAGAGAGAGGCTGTCCGCCTGTGTCCCTCCCCAGGCCAGAGAGCCTCCCTGCTGGACAATCCTACAGCCGGAGGGTCCCTGGGGACCGGGCCAGGCACCGTGGTTAACTTTTGGGTTCAGAGTGCCGGGGGTCAGACCAGCACCGTTGGCCGACGCCCAGGGGCTCGGCTTGTTGCCGTGGCTACCGTCGGCGGGGGCGGAGGCGTCGTTGGGGCCGACGTTGGCCACGGAGCCGTTGGCCACGCACCCCCGCGGGCCATTCGCCGCCCCGTTACACGTTATGATGTTATTGCTGCTACCGGGAGGAACGCCGCCGTTAGTCAACGGGGAGAAGTGGTTCCCGTTACGGCCTCCGGGAGGCGGCGGCGACGACGACGTCATCGCGGTGACCAAGTTCCTCTCCGAGCCACCAGAGCTAGAGGCAGAGTCCGTGTCCAGGCATTCTAAGGTGAGCTCGGGGTCGTTGCCGGCTGCCGAGGAGGAGGAGGAGGAGGAAGGCGTGTCGCTGCCGACCGAGTCTACCAGCACCTTGAAAAGAAAATAAACTTTTATTAATAGGGTGATTTCATTACTAACTAGCTAGTTCACCAGTCTGATTTCATTACTAACTAGCTAGTTCACCAGTCTGATTTCATTACTAACTAGCTAGTTCACCAGTCTGATTTCATTACTAACTAGCTAGTTCACCAGTCTGATTTCATTACTAACTAGCTAGTTCACCAGTCTGATTTCATTACCAACTAGCTAGTTCACTATTCTGTCTAAACCAGTCTGATTTCATTACTAACTAGCTAGTTCACCAGACTGATTTCATTACTAACTAGCTAGTTCCCCAGTCTGATTTCATTACCAACTAGCTAGTTCACCAGTCTGATTTCATTACTAACTAGCTAGTTCCCCAGTCTGATTTCATTACTAACTAGCTAGTTCACCAGTCTGAGTTCATTACTAACTAGCTAGTTCACCAGTCTGATTTCATTACTAACTAGCTAGTTCACCAGTCTGATTTCATTACTAACTAGCTAGTTCCCCAGTCTGATTTCATTACTAACTAGCTAGTTCACCAGTCTCATTTCATTACTAACTAGCTAGTTCACCAGTCTGATTTCATGACTAACTAGCTAGTTCACCAGTCTGATCTCATTACTAAGTAGCTAGTTCACCATTCTGTCTAAACCAGTCTGATTTCATTACTAACTAGCTAGTTCACCATTCTGTCTAAACCAGTCTGATTTCATTACTAACTAGCTAGTTCACCAGTCTGATTTCATTACTAACTATCTAGTTCACCAGTCTGATTTCATTACTAACTAGCTAGTTCACCAGTCTGATTTCATTACTAACTAGCTAGTTCCCCATTCTGTCTAAACAAGATGAGACACTCTCAGGTCAGGGAAGTCTGAGCGTTTTCACATTGGGTAATGCTAACTAAACTTGGAAACGATCCTTATTAAGTCAAATCATACAATCTATTTTTTATTTTACAGTAAAGGATTTAAAGGATTTACCAAAAACAACCAGAAAAACAGATTTACGTTCCATTTTTGGCGAGACATCCGAACGGGTTTCCCGTAAAAGCCGTATCACATTATAACGTTTGTAGATTAAAATGCAAGTGACAAAAACCAAACATGGTGGTATTTACGTTTGAAGAACCTCAGAGAGTACCCACCGTGTCCCAGTTACTGTCTCTGCTGCAGGGAGAACCAGAGCTCCAGGGGCAATTCTCATACTGAGAATCCAGGCCAGGGTGGTCCAGATCTGGGGACAGGAAGACGGAGAGACGGGGTGGCGGTGGAGGTTTGGTTAGCTCACATGAGAACACACCAGGACATTCTTTCACTAATCATTGATCTGACGTGTGGATTGGTGGAAACGGAGGGATGGAACCCAGCCGTCCACCTGTTTCCAGTCCCTCTAACCCAGCCCAGTCCCCGTCCCTCTAACCCAGCCCCTCTAACCCAGCCCCCGTGTCTCTAGCCCAGCCCCCGTGTCTCTAGCCCAGCCCCCGTGTCTCTAGCCCAGTCCCCGTGTCTCTAGCCCAGCCCAGTCCCCGTGTCTCTAACCCAGCCCCTCTAACCCAGTCCCCGTGTCTCTAACCCAGCCCAGTCCCTCGTGTCCCAGCCCAGCCCCGTGTCTCTAGCCCAGCCCCCGTGTCTCTAGCCCAGTCCCCGTGTCTCTAACCCAGCCCAGTCCCCGTGTCTCTAACCCAGCCCAGTCCCCGTGTCTCTAACCCAGCCCCTCTAACCCAGTCCCCGTGTCTCTAACCCAGCCCCTCTAGCCCAGCCCCCGTGTCTCTAGCCCAGTCCCCGTGTCTCTAACCCAGCCCAGTCCCCGTGTCTCTAACCCAGCCCCTCTAACCCAGTCCCCGTGTCTCTAACCCAGCCCAGTCCCTCTAACCCAGCCCCTCTAACCCAGCCCCTCTAACCCAGCCCCTCTAACCCAGCCCCTCTAGCCCAGTCCCCGCCCCTCTAACCCAACCCCCGCCCCTCTAACCCAACCCAGTCCCCGCCCCTCTAACCCAACCCAGTCCCCGCCCCTCTAACCCAACCCAGTCCCCGCCCCTCTAGCCCAGCCCCTCTAACCCAGCCCCTCTAACCCAGCCCCTCTAACCCAGCCCCTCTAACCCAGCCCCTCTAACCCAGCCCCTCTAACCCAGCCCCTCTAACCCAGCCCCTCTAACCCAGCCCCTCTAACCCAGCCCCTCTAACCCAGCCCGTCCCCGTCCCTCTAACCCAGCCCCTCTAACCCAGCCCAGTCCCTCTAGCCCAGCCCAGTCCCTCTAGCCCAGTCCCCGTGTCTCTAACCCAGCCCAGTCCCCGTCCCTCTAACCCAGCCCCGTCCCCCTAACCCAGCCCTGTCCCTCTAGCCCAGCCCCTGTGTCTCTAGCCCAGCCCCCGTGTCTCTAGCCCAGTCCCCGTGTCTCTAGCCCAGTCCCCGTGTCTCTAACCCAGCCCAGTCCCCGTGTCTCTAACCCAGCCCAGTCCCCGTGTCTCTAACCCAGCCCAGTCCCCGTGTCTCTAACCCAGCCCCTCTAACCCAGTCCCCGTGTCTCTAACCCAGCCCAGTCCCTCTAACCCAGTCCCTCTAACCCAGTCCCTCTAACCCAGCCCCTCTAACCCAGCCCCTCTAACCCAGCCCCTCTAACCCAGCCCCTCTAACCCAGCCCCTCTAACCCAGCCCCTCTAACCCAGCCCAGTCCCTCTAACCCAGCCCAGTCCCTCTAACCCAGCCCAGTCCCTCTAACCCAGTCCCTCTAACCCAGCCCCTCTAACCCAGCCCCTCTAACCCAGCCCCTCTAACCCAGCCCCTCTAACCCAGCCCCTCTAACCCAGCCCCTCTAACCCAGCCCAGTCCCCCTAACCCAGCCCAGTCCCCTAACCCAGCCCAGTCCCCTAACCCAGCCCAGTCCCCTAACCCAGCCCAGTCCCCCTAACCCAGCCCAGTCCCCCTAACCCAGCCCAGTCCCCCTAACCCAGCCCAGTCCCCGCGTCTCTAACCCAGCCCAGTCCCCGCGTCTCTAACCCAGCCCAGTCCCCGCGTCTCTAACCCAGCCCAGTCCCCGCGTCTCTAACCCAGCCCAGTCCCCGCGTCTCTAACCCAGCCCAGTCCCCGCGTCTCTAACCCAGCCCAGTCCCCGCGTCTCTAACCCAGCCCAGTCCCCGCGTCTCTAACCCAGCCCAGTCCCTCAAACCCAGCCCAGTCCCTCAAACCCAGCCCAGCCCCTCAAACCCAGCCCAGTCCCTCAAACCCAGCCCAGTCCCTCAAACCAAGCCCAGTCCATCAAACCCAGCCCAGTCCATCAAACCCAGCCCAGTCCATCAAACCCAGCCCAGTCCATCAAACCCAGCCCAGTCCATCAAACCCAGCCCCTCTAACCCAGCCCAGTCCCTCTAACCCAGCCCAGTCCCTCTAACCCAGCCCAGTCCCTCTAACCCAGCCCAGTCCCTCTAACCCAGCCCAGTCCCTCTAACCCAGCCCCTCTAGCCCAGCCCAGTCCCTCTAGCCCAGCCCAGTCCATCAAACCCAGCCCAGTCCCTCTAACCCAGCCCAGTCCCTCTAACCCAGCCCAGTCCCTCTAACCCAGCCCAGTCCCTCTAACCCAGCCTCAGTCCCTCTAACCCAGCCCAGTCCCTCAAACCCAGCCCAGTCCCTCTAACCCAGCCCAGTCCCTCTAACCCAGCCCAGTCCCTCTAACCCAGCCCAGTCCCTCTAACCCAGCCCAGTCCCTCTAACCCAGCCCAGTCCCTCTAACCCAGCCTCAGTCCCTCAAACCCAGCCCAGTCCCTCTAACCCAGCCCAGTCCCTCTAACCCAGCCCAGTCCATCAAACCCAGCCCAGTCCATCAAACCCAGCCCAGTCCATCAAACCCAGCCCAGTCCCTCTAACCCAGCCCAGTCCCTCTAACCCAGTCCCTCTAACCCAGTCCCTCTAACCCAGCCCAGTCCCTCTAACCCAGCCCAGTCCCTCTAACCCAGCCCAGTCCCTCTAACCCAGCCCAGTCCCTCTAACCCAGCCCAGTCCCTCTAACCCAGCCCAGTCCCTCTAACCCAGCCCAGTCCCTCTAACCCAGCCCAGTCCCTCTAACCCAGCCCAGTCCCTCTAACCCAGCCCAGTCCCTCTAACCCAGCCCAGTCCCTCTAACCCAGCCCAGTCCCCCTAACCCAGCCCAGTCCCTCTAACCCAGCCCAGTCCCTCTAACCCAGCCCAGTCCCTCTAACCCAGCCCAGTCCCTCTAACCCAGTCCCTCTAACCCAGTCCCTCTAACCCAGTCCCTCTAACCCAGTCCCTCTAACCCAGCCCAGTCCCTCTAACCCAGCCCAGTCCCTCTAACCCAGCCCAGTCCCTCTAACCCAGCCCAGTCCCTCTAACCCAGCCCAGTCCCTCTAACCCAGCCCAGTCCCTCTAACCCAGCCCAGTCCCTCTAACCCAGTCCCTCTAACCCAGCCCCTCTAACCCAGCCCCTCTAACCCAGCCCAGTCCCTCTAACCCAGCCCAGTCCATCAAACCCAGCCCAGTCCCTCTAACCCAGCCCAGTCCCTCTAACCCAGCCCAGTCCCTCTAACCCAGCCCAGTCCCTCTAACCCAGCCCAGTCCCTCTAACCCAGCCCAGTCCCTCTAACCCAGCCCAGTCCCTCTAACCCAGCCCAGTCCCTCTAACCCAGCCCAGTCCCTCTAACCCAGCCCAGTCCCTCTAACCCAGCCCAGTCCCCCTAACCCAGCCCAGTCCCCCTAACCCAGCCCAGTCCCTCTAACCCAGTCCCCGTGTCTCTGACCCAGCCCAGTCCCTCTAACCCAGTCCCTCTAACCCAGCCCCTCTAGCCCAGTCCCTCTAGCCCAGCCCCCGCGTCTCTAACCCAGCCCCTCTAACCCAGCCCCTCTAACCCAGCCCCTCTAACCCAGCCCCTCTAACCCAGTCCCTCTAACCCAGCCCAGTCCCTCTAGCCCAGCCCAGTCCATCAAACCCAGCCCAGTCCATCAAACCCAGCCCAGTCCCTCTAACCCAGCCCAGTCCCTCTAACCCAGCCCAGTCCCTCTAACCCAGCCTCAGTCCCTCTAACCCAGCCTCAGTCCCTCTAACCCAGCCCAGTCCCTCAAACCCAGCCCAGTCCCTCTAACCCAGCCCAGTCCCTCTAACCCAGCCCAGTCCCTCTAACCCAGTCCCTCTAACCCAGTCCCTCTAACCCAGTCCCTCTAACCCAGTCCCTCTAACCCAGTCCAGTCCCTCTAACCCAGTCCAGTCCCTCTAACCCAGTCCAGTCCCTCTAACCCAGTCCAGTCCCTCTAACCCAGCCCAGTCCCTCTAACCCAGCCCCTCTAACCCAGCCCCTCTAACCCAGCCCAGTCCCTCTAACCCAGCCCAGTCCATCAAACCCAGCCCAGTCCCTCTAACCCAGCCCAGTCCCTCTAACCCAGCCCAGTCCCTCTAACCCAGCCCAGTCCCTCTAACCCAGCCCAGTCCCTCTAACCCAGCCCAGTCCCTCTAACCCAGCCCAGTCCCTCTAACCCAGCCCAGTCCCTCTAACCCAGCCCAGTCCCTCTAACCCAGCCCAGTCCCTCTAACCCAGCCCAGTCCCCCTAACCCAGCCCAGTCCCCCTAACCCAGCCCAGTCCCTCTAACCCAGTCCCCGTGTCTCTGACCCAGCCCAGTCCCTCTAACCCAGTCCCTCTAACCCAGCCCCTCTAGCCCAGTCCCTCTAGCCCAGCCCCCGCGTCTCTAACCCAGCCCCTCTAACCCAGCCCCTCTAACCCAGCCCCTCTAACCCAGCCCCTCTAACCCAGCCCAGTCCCTCTAACCCAGCCCAGTCCCCGCGTCTCTAACCCAGCCCAGTCCCTCTAACCCAGTCCCTCTAACCCAGCCCCTCTAACCCAGCCCCTCTAACCCAGCCCCTCTAACCCAGCCCCTCTAACCCAGCCCAGTCCCCCTAACCCAGCCCAGTCCCCCTAACCCAGCCCAGTCCCCCTAACCCAGCCCAGTCCCCCTAACCCAGCCCAGTCCCCCTAACCCAGCCCAGTCCCCCTAACCCAGCCCAGTCCCCGCGTCTCTAACCCAGCCCAGTCCCCGCGTCTCTAACCCAGCCCAGTCCCCGCGTCTCTAACCCAGCCCAGTCCCCGCGTCTCTAACCCAGCCCAGTCCCCGCGTCTCTAACCCAGCCCAGTCCCCGCGTCTCTAACCCAGCCCAGTCCCCGCGTCTCTAACCCAGCCCAGTCCCCGCGTCTCTAACCCAGCCCAGTCCCTCAAACCCAGCCCAGTCCCTCAAACCCAGCCCCTCAAACCCAGCCCAGTCCCTCAAACCCAGCCCAGTCCCTCAAACCCAGCCCAGTCCATCAAACCCAGCCCAGTCCATCAAACCCAGCCCAGTCCATCAAACCCAGCCCAGTCCATCAAACCCAGCCCAGTCCATCAAACCCAGCCCAGTCCCTCTAACCCAGCCCCTCAAACCCAGCCCAGTCCCTCAAACCCAGCCCAGTCCATCAAACCCAGCCCAGTCCATCAAACCCAGCCCAGTCCCTCAAACCCAGCCCAGTCCCTCTAGCCCAGCCCAGTCCATCAAACCCAGCCCAGTCCATCAAACCCAGCCCAGTCCCTCTAACCCAGCCCAGTCCCTCTAACCCAGCCTCAGTCCCTCTAACCCAGCCTCAGTCCCTCAAACCCAGCCCAGTCCCTCAAACCCAGCCCAGTCCCTCTAACCCAGCCCAGTCCCTCTAACCCAGCCCAGTCCCTCTAACCCAGTCCCTCTAACCCAGTCCCTCTAACCCAGTCCCTCTAACCCAGTCCAGTCCCTCTAACCCAGTCCAGTCCCTCTAACCCAGTCCAGTCCCTCTAACCCAGCCCAGTCCCTCTAACCCAGCCCCTCTAACCCAGCCCCTCTAACCCAGCCCAGTCCCTCTAACCCAGCCCAGTCCCTCTAACCCAGCCCAGTCCCTCTAACCCAGCCCAGTCCATCAAACCCAGCCCAGTCCATCAAACCCAGCCCAGTCCCTCTAACCCAGCCCAGTCCCTCTAACCCAGCCCAGTCCATCAAACCCAGCCCAGTCCCTCTAACCCAGCCCAGTCCCTCTAACCCAGCCCAGTCCCTCTAACCCAGCCCAGTCCCTCTAACCCAGCCCAGTCCCTCTAACCCAGCCCAGTCCCTCTAACCCAGCCCAGTCCCTCTAACCCAGCCCAGTCCCTCTAACCCAGCCCAGTCCCTCTAACCCAGCCCAGTCCCTCTAACCCAGCCCTGTCCCCCTAACCCAGCCCAGTCCCCCTAACCCAGACCAGTCCCTCTAACCCAGCCCAGTCCCTCTAACCCAGTCCCTCTAACCCAGTCCCTCTAACCCAGTCCCTCTAACCCAGCCCAGTCCCTCTAACCCAGCCCAGTCCCTCTAACCCAGCCCAGTCCCTCTAACCCAGCCCAGTCCCTCTAACCCAGTCCCTCTAACCCAGCCCCTCTAACCCAGCCCAGTCCATCAAACCCAGCCCAGTCCATCAAACCCAGCCCAGTCCATCAAACCCAGCCCAGTCCATCAAACCCAGCCCAGTCCATCAAACCCAGCCCAGTCCATCAAACCCAGCCCAGTCCCTCTAACCCAGCCCAGTCCCTCTAACCCAGCCCAGTCCCTCTAACCCAGCCCAGTCCCTCTAACCCAGCCCAGTCCCTCTAACCCAGCCCAGTCCCTCTAACCCAGCCCAGTCCCTCTAACCCAGCCCAGTCCCCCTAACCCAGCCCAGTCCCCCTAACCCAGCCCAGTCCCTCTAACCCAGCCCAGTCCCTCTAACCCAGCCCAGTCCCTCTAACCCAGCCCAGTCCCTCTAACCCAGCCCAGTCCCTCTAACCCAGCCCAGTCCCTCTAACCCAGCCCAGTCCCTCTAACCCAGCCCAGTCCATCAAACCCAGCCCAGTCCCTCTAACCCAGCCCAGTCCCTCTAACCCAGCCCAGTCCCTCTAACCCAGCCCAGTCCCTCTAACCCAGCCCAGTCCCTCTAACCCAGCCCAGTCCCTCTAACCCAGCCCAGTCCCTCTAACCCAGCCCAGTCCCTCTAACCCAGCCCAGTCCCTCTAACCCAGCCCAGTCCCTCTAACCCAGCCCAGTCCCTCTAACCCAGCACAGTCCCTCTAACCCAGCCCAGCCCCTCTAACCCAGCCCAGCCCCTCTAACCCAGCCCAGTCCCAGTAACCCAGCCCAGTCCCTCTAACCCAGCCCAGTGATGTCAGTGATCATGACGCAGACAGTCACAGTGTGTGTGTCAGTCTAGTCAGCAGACACCATTTTGTTTCAGCAGTGTGATGCTACAGCCAACCAGGAGGGAGGACGGAGGAAGGGAGAAAGAGGAAAGAGGGGGGAGCGACATTGGAGGGAAGGGAGAAAGAGGAAAGAGGGGGGAGGGACATTGGAGGGAAGGGAGAAAGAGGAAAGAGGGGGGAGGGACATTGGAGGGAGGGGAGAGAGGGGTGGGGAGGGAGGGGAGAGAGGGGTGGGGAGGGAGAGGAGAGAGGGGTGGGGAGGGAGAGGAGAGAGGGGTGGGGAGGGAGAGGAGAGAGGGGTGGGGAGGGATAGGAGAGAGGGGTGGGGAGGGAGAGGAGAGAGGGGTGGGGAGGGAGAGGAGAGAGGGGTGGGGAGGGAGAGGAGAGAGGGGTGGGGAGGGAGAGGAGAGAGGGGTGGGAGGGGAGGAGGAGAGAGGGGTGGGGAGGGAGAGGAGAGAGGGGTGGGGAGGGAGAGGAGAGAGGGGTAGGGGGAGGGAGAGGAGAGAGGGGTGGGGAGGGAGAGGAGAGAGGTGGGGAGGGAGCTGTTTGTTATTTTACGAGGAGAACCTCTTCCTCAGAACTAAATTAACCCTTTCATGTCTCCAGCTCTTCTCTTCTGGCAATTAACCACCTTGGTTTTCTGTAAAGCCACGCTCATTCTCGCCAGTCACACACACACACACACACACACACACACACACACACACACACACACACACACACACACACACACACACACACACACACACACACACACACACACACACACACACACACACACACACACACACACACACACACGATGGCTGCCAACTCTCCTTGAAAGTTGTCTAGTCTGCCTGCTCAGTCAGAATGTTCTCTCCTCCTCCTCCTCCTCCTCCTCTCTCCCTTTCTGTGTCTTTAACCCCTAACCCTACCTTTAACCCCTAACCCTACCTTTAACCCCTAACCCTACCTTTAACCCCTAACCCTACCTTTATAGGAGCACATGCTGTTCTGTGTCTTTAACCCCTAACCCTACCTTTAACCTCTAACCCTACCTTTAACCCCTAACCCTACCTTTATAGGAGCACATGCTGTTCTGTGTCTTTAACCCCTAACCCTACCTTTAACCTCTAACCCTACCTTTAACCCCTAACCCTACCTTTATAGGAGCACATGCTGTTCTGTGTCTTTAACCCCTAACCCTACCTTTAACCTCTAACCCTACCTTTAACCCCTAACCCTACCTTTATAGGAGCACATGCTGTTCTGTGCCTTTAACCCCTAACCCTACCTTTATAGGAGCACATGCTGTTCTGTGCCTTTAACCCCTAACCCTACCTTTATAGGAGCACATGCTGTTCTGTGCCTTTAACCCCTAACCCTACCTTTAACCCCTAACCCTACCTTTATAGGAGCACATGCTGTTCTGTGTCTTTAACCCCTAACCCTACCTTTAACCCCTAACCCTACCTTTAACCCCTAACCCTACCTTTAACCCCTAACCCTACCTTTAACCCCTAACCCTACCTTTATAGGAGCACATGCTGTTCTGTGTCTTTAACCCCTAACCCTACCTTTAACCCCTAACCCTACCTTTATAGGAGCACATGCTGTTCTGTGTCTTTAACCCCTAACCCTACCTTTAACCCCTAACCCTACCTTTATAGGAGCACATGCTGTTCTGTGCCTTTAACCCCTAACCCTACCTTTAACCCCTAACCCTACCTTTAACCCCTAACCCTACCTTTAACCCCTAACCCTACCTTTAACCCCTAACCCTACCTTTGTAGGAGCACATGCTGTTCTGTGTCTTTAACCCCTAACCCTACCTTTAACCCCTAACCCTACCTTTATAGGAGCACATGCTGTTCTGTGTCTTTAACCCCTAACCCTACCTTTAACCCCTAACCCTACCTTTAACCCCTAACCCTACCTTTAACCCCTAACCCTACCTTTGTAGGAGCACATGCTGTTCTGTGTCTTTAACCCCTAACCCTACCTTTGTAGGAGCACATGCTGTGTTCAAAGGTAGTTTAACTTGAATAACAAGGTGAGACGGTCTACAGTAGAAGAGATCAGACAATGACCGACACACTGAGACTATGTAACAACAGCCAACGTTAACGTGGGCACCTGGGATTCAGGAATGACCTTGTCTGACTGGAGTAGGATAGGGAGAGGTCCAGGAAGGCAGAGAGAAGAAGAGTCGAGGTCAAAGGGTAAAATGAAAAGTGTTGTCACCTGTTTGGTTAGGAGAGTGGCTGGCCGAGTCCCGAATTGGAGCCATGCCTAGGATACAGGACAGAAGAGAGGAAAGAAAATGAGGACAGCGAGAGAGGAGGACAGCGAGAGAGGAAAGAAAAATGAGGATAGCGAGAGAGGAGGATAGCGAGAGAGGAGGACAGCGAGAGAGGAGGACAGCGAGAGAGGAGGACAGAAGAGAGGAAAGAAAAATGAGGATAGCGAGAGAGGAGGATAGCGAGAGAGGAGGATAGCGAGAGAGGAGGACAGCGAGAGAGGAGGACAGAAGAGAGGAAAGAAAATGAGGACAGCGAGAGAGGACAGCGAGAGAGGAGGACAGCGAGAGAGGAGGACAGCGAGAGAGGAGGACAGCGAGAGAGGAGGACAGCGAGAGAGGAGGACAGCGAGAGAGGAGGACAGCGAGAGAGGAAAGAAAATGAGGTCAGCGAGAGAGGTCAGCGAGAGAGGTCAGCGAGAGAGGAGGACAGCGAGAGAGGAGGACAGCGAGAGAGGAGGACAGCGAGAGAGGAGGACAGCGAGAGAGGAGGACAGCGAGAGAGGAGGACAGCGAGAGAGGAGGACAGCGAGAGAGGGGGACAGCGAGAGAGGGGGACAGCGAGAGAGGGGGATAGCGAGAGAGGGGGATAGCGAGAGAGGAGGATAGCAAGAGAGGAGGATAGCGAGAGAGGAGGATAGCGAGAGAGGGGGATAGCGAGAGAGGAGGATAGCGAGAGACAAGGGATAGAAGAAAAACACCATTCAAAATGGTAAAACAGCGTCAGGAAGACAAGCAGACGAAGAAATAAAGCAGGTTTACAAGAAGAGACAAATACTACAGACTGTCAGCTCTAGCTAAAGGCTAAAGGATAGGGCTAAAGGCTAGAAAGCTAAAGGCTAGAAAGCTAAAAGCTAGAAAGCCAAAAGCCAAAGGCTAAAGGTTAGAGCTGCCGCTTTCAAGGAGCGGGACACTAATCCGGACGTTTATAAGAAATCGGCTCTGAACCTCATCGGATGTGGCAGGGGGCTTTCAAACTATTACGGACTACGAAGGGAAACCCAGCCGCGAGCTGCCCAGTGACGAGGGCCTATCAGACGAGCTAAATGCCTTTTATGTTCGCCTCGAGGCAAGCGACAATGAAGCATGCATGAGAGCACCAGCTGTTCCGGATGACTGTGTGATCACGCTCTCTGTAGCCGACGTGAGCAACACCTTTAAACAAGGCAACATTCCCAAGGCCGCAGGGCCAGACGGATTACCCAGGCCAGTCCCAGTGTCTCTAGCCCAGCACAGGGCCAGACGGATTACCAGGACGTGTCCTCAGGAAGTGTCCTCAGAGCAATACGCTGACAAACTGGCAAGTGTCTTCACTGACATGTTCAACCTCTCGCTGACAGAGTCTGTAATACCAACATGTTTCAAACAGACCACCATACTGAGACAGAGGACCTTAGTGTTGACAGTACTAACCTACTGATAGAGGACCTTAGTGTTGACAGTACTAACCTACTGAGACATAGAGGACCTTAGTGTTGACAGTACTAACCTACTGATAGAGGACCTTAGTGTTGACAGTACTAACCTACTGAGAGGACCTTAGTGTTGACAGTACTAACCTACTGAGACATAGAGGACCTTAGTGTTGACAGTACTAACCTACAGAGACAGAGGACCTTAGTGTTGACAGTACTAACCTACTGATAGAGGACCTTAGTGTTGACAGTACTAACCTACTGAGAGAGGACCTTAGTGTTGACAGTACTAACCTACTGAGAGAGGACCTTAGTGTTGACAGTACTAACCTACTGAGAGAGGACCTTAGTGTTGACAGTACTAACCTACTGAGAGAGGACCTTAGTGTTGACAGTACTAACCTACTGAGAGAGGACCTTAGTGTTGACAGTACTAACCTACTGATAGAGGACCTTAGTGTTGACAGTACTAACCTACTGAGAGGACCTTAGTGTTGACAGTACTAACCTACTGAGAGGACCTTAGTGTTGACAGTACTAACCTACTGAGAGGACCTTAGTGTTGACAGTACTAACCTACTGAGAGGACCTTAGTGTTGACAGTACTAACCTACTGAGAGGACCTTAGTGTTGACAGTACTAACCTACTGAGAGGACCTTAGCGTTGACAGTACTAACCTACTGAGAGGACCTTAGCGTTGACAGTACTAACCTACTGATAGAGGACCTTAGCGTTGACAGTACTAACCTACTGATAGAGGACCTTAGCGTTGACAGTACTAACCTACTGAGAGGACCTTAGTGTTGACAGTACTAACCTACTGAGAGGACCTTAGTGTTGACAGTACTAACCTACTGATAGAGGACCTTAGTGTTGACAGTACTAACCTACTGAGAGGACCTTAGTGTTGACAGTACTAACCTACAGAGACAGAGGACCTTAGTGTTGACAGTACTAACCTACTGATAGAGGACCTTAGTGTTGACAGTACTAACCTACTGAGAGGACCTTAGTGTTGACAGTACTAACCTACTGAGAGGACCTTAGTGTTGACAGTACTAACCTACTGAGAGAGGACCTTAGTGTTGACAGTACTAACCTACTGAGAGTACCTTAGTGTTGACAGTACTAACCTACTGAGAGGACCTTAGTGTTGACAGTACTAACCTACTGAGAGGACCTTAGTGTTGACAGTACTAACCTACTGAGAGGACCTTAGTGTTGACAGTACTAACCTACTGAGAGGACCTTAGTGTTGACAGTACTAACCTACTGAGAGGACCTTAGTGTTGACAGTACTAACCTACTGATAGAGGACCTTAGTGTTGACAGTACTAACCTACTGAGAGAGGACCTTAGTGTTGACAGTACTAACCTACTGAGAGAGGACCTTAGTGTTGACAGTACTAACCTACTGATAGAGGACCTTAGTGTTGACAGTACTAACCTACTGATAGAGGACCTTAGTGTTGACAGTACTAACCTACTGATAGAGGACCTTAGTGTTGACAGTACTAACCTACTGAGAGAGGACCTTAGTGTTGACAGTACTAACCTACTGAGAGGACCTTAGTGTTGACAGTACTAACCTACTGAGAGGACCTTAGTGTTGACAGTACTAACCTACTGAGAGGACCTTAGTGTTGACAGTACTAACCTACTGAGAGGACCTTAGTGTTGACAGTACTAACCTACTGAGAGGACCTTAGTGTTGACAGTACTAACCTACTGAGAGGACCTTAGTGTTGACAGTACTAACCTACTGAGAGGACCTTAGTGTTGACAGTACTAACCTACTGAGAGGACCTTAGTGTTAATATAATAATAATAATATATGCCATTTAGCAGACGCTTTTATCCAAAGCGACTTACAGTCATGTGTGCATACATTCTACGTATGGGTGGTCCCGGGGATCGAACCCACTACCCTGGCGTTACAAGCGCCATGCTCTACCAACTGAGCTACTAACCTACTGATAGAGGACCTTAGTGTTGACAGTACTAACCTACTGATAGAGGACCTTAGTGTTGACAGTACTAACCTACTGAGAGGACCTTAGTGTTGACAGTACTAACCTACTGAGACAGAGGACCTTAGTGTTGACAGTACTAACCTACTGATAGAGGACCTTAGTGTTGACAGTACTAACCTACTGAGACAGAGGACCTTAGCGTTGACAGTATATTTGAGAACCATTCCAGATGTGGTCTAGGTGAGGTAATATTACTAACAGTAGTGGACTAAACAGAGTAGAGAGCCATTCCAGATGTAGTCTAGGTGAGGTAATGTTGCTAACAGTTTTGGACTAAACAGAGTAGAGAGCCATTCCAGATGTAGTCTAGGTGAGGTAATGTTACTAACAGTAGTGGACTAAACAGAGTAGAGAGCCATTCCAGGTGTAGTCTAGGTGAGGGAATGTTTATGGTAATCTAATCTACATTGTATTACCTGTTAGTAGCGCTGCCTGTCTGGCGGTGGGTCAGGGCGCCACCTGGCTGTGTGGAGGACAGCTGCACTGGGGGGAGGTTCCTAGAGCCACGGGGTCAGTTTGTGGTTAGGGGTCAGGGCTCAGGGCTGGGCACACAGGGGCAGGCTGGGAGAGGGGCTGACAGATGGCTGGGACCCTGTCGGCATCGCTGAAGATGCTCGGAGCAGTGTGTGTGTGTGTGTGTGTGTGTGTGTGTGTGTGTGTGTGTGTGTGTGTGTGTGTGTGTGTGTGTGTGTGTGTGTGTGTGTGTGTGTGTGTGTGTGTGTGTGTGTGTGTGTGTGTGTGTGTGTGTGTGTGTGAGAGAGAGTGTGAGTAGTGGGGAGGTTGTCGTTCAGATTGGCAGGCCAAGGAGCAGGAGTCTGCCTGGATTTGATATGTTCTGACACTGTAGAGGAGGAGAGGAGGAAGGAGAAGAAGAAGGAAAAGGGAGGAGGAAGGAAAAGGGAGGAGGAAGGGGAAGGAAAAGGGAGGAGGAAGGGGAAGGAAAAGGGAGGAGGAAGAGGAAGGAAAAGGGAGGAGGAAGAGGAAGGAAAAGGGAGGAGGAAGAGGAAGGAAAAGGGAGGAGGAAGAGGAAGGAAAAGGGAAGAGGAAGGAAAAGGGAGGAGGAAGGACGAGGGAGAAGAAGAGGAACGAGAAGAAGCGGAACGAGAAGAAGCGGAACGAGAAGAAGCGGAACGAGAAGAAGCGGAACGAGAAGAAGAGGAAGGAGAAGAAGAGGAAGGAGAAGAAGAGGAAGGAGAAGAAGCGGAACGAGAAGAAGCGGAACGAGAAGAAGCGGAACGAGAAGAAGCGGAACGAGAAGAAGAGGAAGGAGAAGAAGCGGAACGAGAAGAAGCGGAAGGAGAAGAAGCGGAACGAGAAGAAGAGGAACGAGAAGAAGAGGAAGGAGAAGAGGAAGGAGAAGAGGAAGGAGAAGAGGAAGGAGAAGAAGAGGAAGGAGAAGAAGAGGAGGGAGAAGAAGAGGAAGGAGAAGAAGAGGAAGGAGGAGTTAGGTTGGATACTCCTGTGTACTTTGATGTGAGTGTCAGACAACAGAACTTCTCCTACTTCCTCATCCTCTCTTCCTCATCCTCTCTTCCTCATCCTCTCTTCCTCATCCTCCAGTATCCTCTAAAACCTTTCAGCTGCCTGGCTCCACACTTCTCCTGATCCAACCACTGAATAAAACAGACGCAACACACTTAGTGACAGTGATCCTCTTCTCCCTCCCTCCCTGCCTCCCTCCCTCCCTGCCTCCCTCCCTCCCTGCCTCCCTCCCTCCCTCCCTGCCTCCCTCCCTGCCTCCCTCCACACTTCTCCTGATCCAACCACTGACTCACTTAGTGACAGCGATCCTCCCTCCCAGGAGAATATCATGGACACCAGGCTGTGCAGCGTCAGTCTGGTAATTCCACACCACCTCTAGAAGAACAGCATGTGTGTGTCTGTTTGTAAACACGGCCCAGAGCCCAGAGAGGAGAGATAGCAGCACAGGTGTTCTAGTCCCCTCCTCAACTCTGATGACTGTGAGAACAGGGAACTCTAGTCGCTGTTATACAACAGGCTTAGAAAAGGATCTGATTCCGTGGCAACAAAACCTCAGAGAGACAGAGAGAGAAGCTAGGTGGAAGAGAGATAGGTGTTGGGATGTGGACTAGGTGCTGGAATGTGGACTAGGTGTTGGGTTATGTGTTGGAATGTGGACTAGGTGTTGGTATGTGGACTAGGAGTTGGGTTATGTGTTGGAATGTGGACTAGGTGTTGGGTTATGTGTTGGAATGTGGACTAGGTGTTGGTATGTGGACTAGGTGCTGGTATGTGGACTAGGAATTGGGTTAGGTGCTGGAATGTGGACTAGGTGCTGGAATGTGGACTAGGAGTTGGGTTAGGTGCTGGTATGTGGACTAGGTGCTGGTATGTGGACTAGGTGTTGGGTTAGGTGCTGGAATGTGGACTAGGTGCTGGAATGTGGACTAGGTGTTGGGTTAGGTGCTGGTATGTGGACTGGGTGCTGGTATGTGGACTAGGTGTTGGAATGTGGACTAGGTGTTGGAATGTGGACTAGGTGTTGGAATGTGGACTAGGTGTTGGAATGTGGACTAGGTGTTGGAATGTGGACTAGGTGTTGGAATGTGGACTAGGTGTTGGAATGTGGACTAGGTGTTGGAATGTGGACTAGGTGTTGGAATGTGGACTAGGTGTTGGAATGTGGACTAGGTGTTGGAATGTGGACTAGGTGTTGGAATGTGGACTAGGTGTTGGAATGTGGACTAGGTGTTGGAATGTGGACTAGGTGTTGGAATGTGGACTAGGTGTTGGAATGTGGACTAGGTGTTGGAATGTGGACTAGGTGTTGGGTTATGTGTTGGAATGTGGACTAGGTGTTGGTATGTGGACTAGGTGCTGGGTTAGGTGCTGGTATGTAGACTGGGTGCTGTATGTGGACTGGGTGTTGGGTTAGGTGCTGGTATGTGGACTAGGTGCTGGGTTAGGTGCTGGTATGTGGACTAGGTGCTGGTATTTGGACTGGGTGCTGGGTTAGGTGCTGGTATGTGGACTAGGTGCTGGTATGTGGACTGGGTGCTGGTATGTGGACTGGGTGCTGGGTTAGGTGCTGGTATGTGGACTGGGTGCTGGGTTAGGTGCTGGTATGTGGACTAGGTGCTGGGTTAGGTGCTGGTATGTGGACTAGGTGCTAGTATGTGGACTAGGTGCTGGGTTAGGTGCTGGTATGTAGACTGGGTGCTGTATGTGGACTGGGTGCTGGGTTAGGTGCTGGTATGTGGACTAGGTGCTGGGTTAGGTGCTGGTATGTAGACTAGGTGCTGGGTTAGGTGCTGGTATGTGGACTAGGTGCTGGGTTAGGTGCTGGAATGTGGACTAGGTGCTGGTATGTGGACTAGGAGTTGGGTTAGGTGCTGGTATGTGGACTAGGTGCTGGTATGTGGACTAGGTGTTGGGTTAGGTGCTGGAATGTGGACTAGGTGCTGGAATGTGGACTAGGTGTTGGGTTAGGTGCTGGTATGTGGACTAGGTGCTGGTATGTGGACTAGGTGTTGGAATGTGGACTAGGTGTTGGAATGTGGACTAGGTGTTGGAATGTGGACTAGGTGTTGGAATGTGGACTAGGTGTTGGAATGTGGACTAGGTGTTGGAATGTGGACTAGGTGTTGGAATGTGGACTAGGTGTTGGAATGTGGACTAGGTGTTGGAATGTGGACTAGGTGTTGGAATGTGGACTAGGTGTTGGAATGTGGACTAGGTGTTGGAATGTGGACTAGGTGTTGGAATGTGGACTAGGTGTTGGGTTATGTGTTGGAATGTGGACTAGGTGTTGGTATGTGGACTAGGTGCTGGTATGTGGACTAGGTGCTGGTATGTGGACTAGGTGCTGGGTTAGGTGCTGGTATGTAGACTGGGTGCTGTATGTGGACTGGGTGTTGGGTTAGGTGCTGGTATGTGGACTAGGTGCTGGGTTAGGTGCTGGTATGTGGACTAGGTGCTGGGTTAGGTGCTGGAATGTGGACTAGGTGCTGGTATGTGGACTAGGTGCTGGGTTAGGTGCTGGTATGTGGACTAGGTGCTGGGTTAGGTGCTGGAATGTGGACTAGGTGCTGGGTTAGGTGCTGAAATGTGGACTAGGTGCTGGTATGTGGACTAGGAGTTGGGTTAGGTGTTGGTATGTGGACTAGGTGTTGGGTTAGGTGCTGGAATGTGGACTAGGTGTTGGGTTAGGTGCTGGAATGTGGACTAGGTGTTGGGTTAGGTGCTGGTATGTGGACTAGGTGCTGGTATGTGGACTAGGTGCTGGTATGTGGACTAGGTGCTGGTATGTGGACTAGGTGTTGGAATGTGGACTAGGTGTTGGAATGTGGACTAGGTGTTGGAATGTGGACTAGGTGTTGGAATGTGGACTAGGTGTTGGAATGTGGACTAGGTGTTGGGTTATGTGGACTAGGTGTTGGGTTATGTGGACTAGGTGTTGGGTTATGTGGACTAGGTGTTGGGTTATGTGTTGGAATGTGGACTAGGTGTTGGTATGTGGACTAGGTGTTGGTATGTGGACTAGGTGCTGGTATGTGGACTAGGTGCTGGGTTAGGTGCTGGTATGTGGACTAGGTGCTGGTATTTGGACTGGGTGCTGGGTTAGGTGCTGGTATGTGGACTAGGTGCTGGTATGTGGACTGGGTGCTGGGTTAGGTGGTGGTATGTGGACTGGGTGCTGGGTTAGGTGCTGGTATGTGGACTAGGTGCTGGGTTAGGTGCTGGTATGTGGACTAGGTGCTGGTATGTGGACTAGGTGCTGGGTTAGGTGCTGGTATGTGGACTAGGTGCTGGGTTAGGTGTTGGTATGTGGACTAGGTGCTGGTATGTGGACTAGGTGCTGGGTTAGGTGCTGGTATGTGGACTAGGTGCTGGTATGTGGACTAGGTGCTGGTATGTGGACTAGGTGCTGGGTTAGGTGCTGGAATGTGGACTAGGTGCTGGTATGTGGACTAGGTGCTGGGTTAGGTGCTGGTATGTGGACTAGGTGCTGGGTTAGGTGCTGGTATGTGGACTAGGTGCTGGGTTAGGTGTTGGTATGTGGACTAGGTGCTGGGTTAGGTGCTGGTATGTGGACTAGGTGCTGGGTTAGGTGTTGGTATGTGGACTAGGTGCTGGGCTAGGTGCTGGTATGTGGACTAGGTGCTGGGTTAGGTGTTGGTATGTGGACTAGGTGTTGGTATGTGGACTAGGTGTTGGAATGTGGACTAGGTGCTGGGTTAGGTGCTGGTATGTGGACTAGGTGCTGGTATGTGGACTAGGTGCTGGGTTAGGTGCTGGTATGTGGACTAGGTGCTGGGTTAGGTGCTGGTATGTGGACTAGGTGCTGGGTTAGGTGCTGGTATGTGGACTAGGTGCTGGTATGTGGACTAGGTGCTGGGTTAGGTGCTGGTATGTGGACTAGGTGCTGGGCTAGGTGTTGGTATGTGGACTAGGTGCTGGGTTAGGTGCTGGTATGTGGACTAGGTGCTGGGTTAGGTGCTGGTATGTGGACTAGGTGCTGGGTTAGGTGCTGGTATGTGGACTAGGTGTTCCGATCATGTCGTGTCTATAGCTGATCTCTACAGCTGGTGCCTGAGGGGGACATCCATGTCACCAGCACCCATGAACTAGTTGTTGTTTTGGGGGTTTAACTGCCTTGCTTAAAAGGGCAGAACGGCGGATTTTTCCACATTGCCAGCTCGACGATTCAAACCAGGGAGAGGAGAGGAAGAGAGAGAGAACGGAGAGGAAGAGAGAGAACGGAGAGGAAGAGAGAGAGAACGGAGAGGAAGAGAGAGAGAACGGAGAGGAAGAGAGAGAACGGAGAGGAGAGGAAGAGAGAACGGAGAGGAGAGGAAGAGAGAGAACGGAGAGGAGAATGAAAGCCTGCACCCCCCTGTTGCACGTCAGGACCAGCGGGGTGTTTAGCCTAACAGCTAATCGACAGAGTGACAGAGCAGAGAGCACGATGACAACACAACAGGAAACTTAACTTTACTGTCCCCCAGGGAAGGAAATGCTTGGCTCAGTCTCTTACACCTTATATAAACAACCCTGTACTAAAATAAACTAACTAGAAGACAGGAAAGAGGAGAGATAGACCGTCCTCTGTCCTCTGACTATCTAGGCTGACAACATATAACTAGCTACTGGCTACCCTGCAGAACAGCTAGGCTAACATGTAACTAGCTAGTAGCTACCCTGCAGAACAGCTAGGCTAACAACATGTAACTAGCTAGTAGCTACCCTGCAGAACAGCTAGGCTAACAACATGTAACTAGCTAGTAGCTACCCTGCAGAACAGCTAGGCTAACATGTAACTAGCTAGTAGCTACCCTGCAGAACAGCTAGGCTAACAACATGTACCTAGCTAGTAGCTACCCTGCAGAACAGCTAGGCTAACATGTAACTAGCCAGTAGCTACCCTGCAGGACAGCTAGGCTAACAACATGTACCTAGCTAGTAGCTACCCTGCAGAACAGCTAGGCTAACAACATGTACATAGCTAGTAGCTACCCTGCAGAACAGCTAGGCTAACAACATGTACCTAGCTAGTAGCTACCCTGCAGAACAGCTAGGCTAACAACATGTACCTAGCTAGTAGCTACCCTGCAGAACAGCTAGGCTAACATGTAACTAGCTAGTAGCTACCCTGCAGAACAGCTAGGCTAACAACAGGTACCTAGCTAGTAGCTACCCTGCAGAACAGCTAGGCTAACAACATGTAACTAGCTAGTAGCTACCCTGCAGAACAGCTAGGCTAACAACATGTAACTAGCTACCCTGCAGAACAGCTAGGCTAACAACATGTAACTAGCTAGTAGCTACCCTGCAGAACAGCTAGGCTAACAACATGTAACTAGCTACCCTGCAGAACAGCTAGGCTAACAACATGTAACTAGCTAGTAGCTACCCTGCAGAACAGCTAGGCTAACAACATGTAACTAGCTACCCTGCAGAACAGCTAGGCTAACAACATGTAACTAGCTAGTAGCTACCCTGCAGAACAGCTAGGCTAACAACATGTAACTAGCTAGTAGCTACTCTGTGTTGGGGACCCGGCTGTGGCTGTCTAAGACAGGAGATAAGTTAACTCTGCTACTGAGACCCACAAACCCTGCCCGATGATCAACTGTATCTCTCCAACCAGTAAAAACAACCCATTGGCCTGGGCACACTGTCCCCCGGCTCCATTGGTTCTCCCACCAGAGTTCCACGGGTCAATTCTGTTCCATTTCCTCAATTAAAAAGGAAGTAGGCCTAAAAACTTAAGAATTCTAATTATTTCATTGAAAAAAATGTCATTTCCTTGATTTCTCACGTTCTCTTTCCTCATCACCTTCTCAAAACCAATTAGATGAGAAGATCAGAGGGGGGGGGGGCATCTAACCTTCTCAAAACCAATTAGATGAGAAGATCAGAGCGGGGGAGGGACATCTAACCTTCTCAAAACCAATTGAACGAGAAGGTTGGATGTCCCTCCCCCCTCTGATCTCATCCAATGGGGTTTTGAGGCAGCGGTGAAAAAAATCCAAGAAATGAAATTGAGATTCTCCGTTAGTGTTGTGACTGCAGCCCACCATGTTGTCTCAGGGTGCCCCCGCCTGCCTGGGAAACGATGTAGGGTCAAACACAAGAGCTGAGCCGGGGGGCCAAGGCTACCGGGCTGAGCCGTGGGGCCAAGGCTACCGGGCTGAGCCGGGGGGCCAAGGCTACCGGGCTGAGCCGGGGGGCCAAGGCTACCGGGCTGAGCCGGGGGGCCATGGCTACCGGGCTGAGCCGGGGGGCCAAGGCTACCGGGCTGAGCCGGGGGGCCAAGGCTACCGGGCTGAGCCGGGGGCCAAGGCTACCGGGCTGAGCCGGGGGCCAAGGCTACTTGTGTTACCATGGAAACCTCTTCAGAGGGCCAAAAGGGGAGGGTTCAAAACACAACAGCAGTACGTCTAACCCGAGGCTGAGAATCTATTGGCTCTTCAGAGGGCCAAAAGGGGAGGGTTCAAACCACAGCAGCAGTATGTCTAACCCGAGGCAGAGAATCTATTGGCTCTTCAGAGGGCCAAAAGAGGAGGGTTCAAACAGAGGACAGCCAATAGTGTCAGTCCTGGTAGATTAAACATCAATATCAACAGAATTCTAAAAACGGGGTATTATGTTGATTTATTATTATGATGATGATGATTATTGTTATTATTATTATTGTTACTATTATTATTGTTATATATTGTTATTAATATTATTATTATTGTTAAAATGTTTATATTATTGTTGTTACTATTATTATTGTTACTATTATTATTATTATTGTTATTATTGTTACTATTATTATTGTTATTATTGTTACTATTATTATTATTATTGTTGGAGGGTTAACTGCCTGTTCAGGGGGAAGAACGACAGATTTGTACCTTGTCAACTCGGGGATTTGAACCTGCAACCTTTCGGTTACTAGTCCAACGCTCTAACCACTAGGCTACGCTGCCGCCCCAATTGATGTTGATGATGTCTAAAAGGTTCTTACCTGTTGACCAGCCCCTGTATCTTAACCTCCGTCCTCTTCACTCCCTCTCGCGCTCTTCCATCCACTGTTCTGTCTTCTATGGGCGGGTTCCCTGTAGAGGCAGAGTGGGGCGGGGGGGGGGGGGTGTTAGGTCTATATACACCACACAAGGGCCTTGTGTTCCTGGGGGAGCTCCGACTATTGGGTCCTGTCTCTGGGGGTACTGACCAGAACATGTTTCTATTCCGTAATAGGGTGAGCCCTACGTCGTGCACCCTACATAGTGCGCCCCGCTCCCTAGGTAGTGCGCCCCGCCCCCTACGTCGTGCACCCTACTCCCTTTGTAGTGTATTGCTACTTTTGTCCAGGCTCCGATACTTGGTTCTGGGTTTGGAGCCTTGTTTAATCAGTCTGGATATTATGCACAACTTTTATGCGACAAGACACTTTTTTTTTAAATAGTTGGCAAATTTCCAGAACGCCCCCCTCCCCTCCGAAAACGTTTTCAGTCTAACCACCGTCTCTGCCTATAAAGAGGGAGAGTTGGAGGGTGAGGTCTTTCTGGAGAAGCAGGTCGAGCGTGGGAACTCAAAGTTTGTTGACTTCAGGGTCGCCAAGGGAACAAAAAGGCCAGTCTGACACCAAGCAGCTTCACGACACTACTGCCCCCTCCACCACGGCTCAATACCCCCTCCACCACGGCTCAATGCCCCTCCACCACGGCTCAATACCCCCTCCACCACGGCTCAATACCCCCTCCACCACGGCTCAATACCCCCTCCACCACGGCTCAATACCCCCTCCACCACGGCTCAATGCCCCCTCCACCACGGCTCAATGCCCCCTCCACCACGGCTCAATACCCCCTCCACCACGGCTCAATACCCCCTCCACCACGGCTCAATACCCCCTCCACCACGGCTCAATACCCCCTCCACCACGGCTCAATACCCCCTCCACCACGGCTCAATACCCCCTCCACCACGGCTCAATACCCCCTCCACCACGGCTCAATACCCCCTCCACCACGGCTCAATACCCCTCCACCACGGCTCAATACCCCCTCCACCACGGCTCAATACCCCCTCCACCACGGCTCAATACCCCCTCCACCACGGCTCAATGCCCCCTCCACCACGGCTCAATACCCCCTCCACCACGGCTCAATGCCCCTCCACCACGGCTCAATGCCCCCTCCACCACGGCTCAATACCCCCTCCACCACGGCTCAATGCCCCCTCCACCACGGCTCAATGCCCCCTCCACCACGGCGCAATGCCCCCTCCACCACGGCTCAATACCCCCTCCACCACGGCTCAATACCCCCTCCACCACGGCTCAATACCCCCTCCACCACGGCGCAATGCCCCCTCCACCACGGCGCAATGCCCCCTCCACCACGGCGCAATGCCCCCTCCACCACGGCGCAATGCCCCCTCCACCACGACACTACTGCCCCCTCCACCACGACACTACTGCCCCCTCCACCACGACACTACTACCCCCTCCACCACGACACTACTGCCCCCTCCACCACGACACTACTGCCCCCTCCACCACGACACTACTGCCCCCTCCACCACGACACTAATGCCCCCTCCACCACGGCTCAATACTTAGACACTAAAACACACCACAAGTCCTACCGGCTGCTCCAGGGACCACGGGGTCATACCGGCTGCTCTAGGGACCCCAGGGTCATAACGGTAATGTCCTACCGGCTGCTCCCCCCTCCACCACGGCTCAATGCCCCCTCCACCACGACACTACTGCCCCCTCCTCCACGACACTACTGCCCCCTCCACCACGACACTAATGCCCCCTCCACCACGGCTCAATACTTAGACACTAAAACACACCACAAGTCCTACCGGCTGCTCCAGGGACCACGGGGTCATACCGGCTGCTCTAGGGACCCCAGGGTCATAACGGTAATGTCCTACCGGCTGCTCCAGGGACCACGGGGTCATAACGGTAATGTCATACCGGCTACTCCAGGGACCACGGGGTTCAACAAAGCCATAGTTCAGTACTTAAAGCGGTTTTGAGGTCATGTTTTGGTTTCGGGTACAGACGGGAAATTAAAAGGCATTCACAATGTTCCTGGTATTGTATGTTGTGACAGAATTGTTATGTTGGGCCGACACGTTTCCACTCTGATGTGACGTTTGGAACCATGTGGGAGGTGTGGATTTACCAGAAGTGAAGTCATAAATACCAGGTGAATGCATTAATACCAGGTGAAGTCATCAATACCAGGTGAAGTCATCAATACCAGGTGAAGTCATCAATACCAGGTGAATGCATTCATACCAGGTGAATGCATTCATACCAGGTGAATGCATTCATACCAGGTGAATGCATTCATACCAGGTGAAGTCATTAATACCAGAAGTGAAGTCATAAATACCAGAAGTGAAGTCATAAATACCAGAAGTGAAGTCATAAATACCAGAAGTGAAGTCATAAATACCAGAAGTGAAGTCATAAATACCAGAAGTGAAGTCATAAATACCAGAAGTGAAGTCATAAATACCAGACGAAGGCATAAATACCAGACGAAGGCATAAATACCAGACGAAGGCATAAATACCAGACGAAGGCATAAATACCAGACGAAGGCATAAATACCAGACGAAGTCATAAATACCAGGCGAAGGCATAAATACCAGGCGAAGTCATCAATACCAGGCGAAGTCATCAATACCAGGCGAAGTCATCAATACCAGGCGAAGTCATCAATACCAGGCGAAGTCATCAATACCAGGCGAAGTCATCAATACCAGGCGAAGTCATCAATACCAGGCGAAGTCACCAATACCAGGCGAAGTCACCAATACCAGGCGAATGCATTAATACCAGGCGAATGCATTAATACCAGGCGAAGTCATTAATACCAGGTGAAGTCATTAATACCAGGTGAAGTCATTAATACCAGGTGAATGCATTAATACCAGGTGAATGCATTAATACCAGGTGAATGCATTAATACCAGGTGAATGCATTAATACCAGGTGAATGCATTAATACCAGGTGAAGTCATTAATACCAGGTGAAGTCATTAATACCAGGTGAAGTCATTAATACCAGGTGAAGTCATTAATACCAGGTGAAGTCATTAATACCAGGTGAATGCATTAATACCAGGTGAAGTCATTAATACCAGGTGAAGTCATTAATACCAGGTGAAGTCATTAATACCAGATGAAGTCATAAATACCAGGTGAAGTCATAAATACCAGGTGAAGTCATAAATACCAGGTGAAGTCATTAATACCAGGTGAAGTCATTAATACCAGGTGAAGTCATTAATACCAGATGAAGTCATTAATACCAGGTGAAGTCATTAATACCAGATGAAGTCATTTATACCAGGTGAAGTCATTAATACCAGGTGAAGTCATTAATACCAGGTGAAGTCATTAATACCAGGTGAAGTCATTAATACCAGGTGAAGTCATTAATACCAGGTGAAGTCATTAATACCAGGTGAAGTCATTTATACCAGGTGAAGTCATTAATACCAGGTGAAGTCATTAATACCAGGTGAAGTCATTAATACCAGGTGAAGTCATTTATACCAGATGAAGTCATAAATACCAGGTGAATGCATTCATGAGATATGAACTCATTGGGGTCGAACGGCTCAAATTGCCAACCAATCATATCAATCATAAACTGAAAGTACAACTACCCCCAACAAATAGATGCTGTTGTAGATGTGATTTCCTTAGTAGGGTGAGGTCAGAGGTCACCACCTGGGAGAAGTTGCTGATCGTCAGTTTCCCACTTGGAGAGTCGCAAAAAAATAATAATTTGAAGTCACTAGTGCAGTTTGTCCATTTTCAGATGCCGTAGCCAGTATACAGAACGGGTGGGGCCACCCCCAGTCAGAACAGGGCAGCCCCCCCCCCCCCCCCCAAATAAACACTTAAGTGTGTATTGAAAGTGAATCGACCACTTAAAAATGGCTGCCTGGGAGTGAGAGCAGAGCCAGGCTACATAGAAAGGCTAACACGCCCGCTAACCTCCACAACGTGTTGGAATGCATCCACACTCACACCGTGAACAGTAAGTCAGTGTCTGGCGGCGCGTGGCTAATGTAGCATTCAGCCATGATGACATCAGCCTTCATTAGCATGAGGATGATGATGTCAGAGGCTGGCTACTTGTTCCTCTGTCCAAGAAAAGTAGCCCTGATAATTAGCGCAGGGGGTATGTTATACAGGCCTACAGGGGGTATGTTATACAGGCTACAGGCCTATAGGGGCATGTTATACAGGCTACAGGCCTATAGGGGCATGTTATACAGGCTACAGGCCTATAGGGGTATGTTATACAGGCTACAGGCCTATAGGGGTATGTTATACAGGCTACAGGCCTATAGGGGTATGTTATACAGGCTACAGGCCTATAGGGGTATGTTATACAGGCTACAGGCCTATAGGGGTATGTTATACAGGCTACAGGCCTATAGGGGTATGTTATACAGGCTACAGGCCTATAGGGGTATGTTATACAGGCTACAGGCCTATAGGGGTATGATATACAGGCTACAGGCCTATAGGGGGTATGATATACAGGCTACAGGCCTATAGGGGTATGATATACAGGCTACAGGCCTATAGGGGTATGTTATACAGGCTACAGGCCTATAGGGGTATGTTATACAGGCTACAGGCCTATAGGGGTATGATATACAGGCTACAGGCCTATAGGGGTATGTTATACAGGCCTATAGGGGTATGTTATACAGGCCTATAGGGGTATGTTATACAGGCCTATAGGGGTATGTTATACAGGCTACAGGACTATAGGGGTACGATATACAGGCTACAGGCCTATAGGGGTATGATATACAGGCTACAGGCCTATAGGGGTATGTTATACAGGCTACAGGCCTATGTTATACAGGCTACAGGCCTATAGGGGTATGTTATACAGGCTACAGGCCTATAGGGGTATGTTATACAGGCTACAGGCCTATAGGGGTATGTTATACAGGCTACAGGCCTATAGGGGTATGTTATACAGGCTACAGGCCTATAGGGGTATGATATACAGGCTAAAGGTCTATAGGGGTATGATATACAGGCTACAGGCCTATAGGGGTATGTTATACAGGCTACAGGCCTATAGGGGTATGTTATACAGGCTAAAGGTCTATAGGGGTATGATATACAGGCTACAGGCCTATAGGGGGTATGATATACAGGCTACAGGCCTATAGGGGTATGTTATACAGGCTACAGGCCTCTTGGGGTATGTTATACAGGCTACAGGCCTATAGGGGTATGTTATACAGGCTACAGGCCTATAGGGGGTATGATATACAGGCCTATAGGGGTATGTTATACAGAGGACAGGGTAGGACCTGTGGCATGGGGGTCAGGATAGAAGCTGGGGGATGGGGTGAGGGTAGAAGCTGGGGGATGGGGTAGGACCTGTGGGATGGGGGTCAGAGGACAGGGTAGGACCTGGGGGATTGGGGTCAGGGGACAGGGTAGGACCTGGGGGATTGGGGTCAGGGGACAGGGTAGGTAGGACCTGTGGGATGGGGGTCAGAGGACAGTGTAGGACCTGGGGGATTGGGGTCAGGGGACAGGGTAGGACCTGTGGGATGGGGGTCAGGGGACAGGGTAGGACCTGGGGGATTGGGGTCAGGGGACAGGGTAGGACCTGGGGGATGGGGGTCAGGGGACAGGGTAGGACCTGTGGGATGGGGGTCAGGGGACAGGGTAGGACCTGGGGGATTGGAAGAGGGGTGGGTAGTAGCTGGAGATAGGAACAGGGGTGGGTGGGGTCACAGGTCTTTTGTCTCCGCATGAACTGTACGACTACAATGAGCTACACAAACAGCCGTCCACAACAGAAGTGTGGCAGGGGGTTTCATTGAGCCTTTAGAACAGCAGCGCTGACTCAGCAGGGGGGCCTGGCCGCTCGGTCGCTACATTACAACAGAACTGCATGTGCTGCGTGTACCAGACATTACCTCCAGTACACACACACACACACACGAAAAGGCCAGGCAGGCACACACACAGGTCCATGGCTCTATAAAACCACACACAGGTCCAGGGCTCTATAAATAAACCACACACAGGTCCAGGGCTCTATAAATAAACCACACACAGGTCCAGGTCTCTATAAATAAACCACACACAGGTCCAGGTCTCTATAAATAAACCACACACAGGTCCAGGTCTCTATAAATAAACCACACACAGGTCCAGGTCTCTATAAATAAACCACACACAGGTCCAGGTCTCTATAAATAAACCACACAGGTCCAGGTCTCTATAAATAAACCACACACAGGTCCAGGTCTCTATAAATAAACCACGCACAGGTCCAGGTCTCTATAAATAAACCACACACAGGTCCAGGTCTCTATAAATAAACCACACACAGGTCCAGGTCTCTATAAATAAACCACACACAGGTCCAGGGCTCACCTGTTTTGACTCTTGAGTTTGTTTCTTTGTTGGCAACAGCTTGTACTGAGAGCTCTAAAAAAAGGAAGAAAAGAAAGATGGATCAGTTCACTAATCTGCTCCCGAGAGGCACCGACGTCTACGGTCTCTGCATCTCAGAACAAGAGGTGTCACTACAGACCCTGGTTCGAATCCAGGCTGTATCACATCCGGCCGTGATTGGGAGTATCGTGGGGCGGCGCACAATTGGCTCCGGCGTCGTTCAGGTTTGACCTGGTTTATCCTGCTCACTAATAAACTCCCCAGTCAAAACAAAGACAGTTCATTTATCCTGCTCACTAATAAACTCCCCAGTCAAAACAAAGACAGTTCATTTATCCTGCTCACTAATAAACCCCCAGTCAAAACAAAGACAGTTCATTTATCCTGCTCACTAATAAACTCCCCAGTCAAAACAAAGACAGTTCATTTATCCTGCTCACTAATAAACTCCCCAGTCAAAACAAAGACAGTTCATTTATCCTGCTCACTAATAAACTCCCCAGTCAAAACAAAGACAGTTCATTTATCCTGCTCACTAATAAACTCCCCAGTCAAAACAAAGACAGTTCATTTATCCTGCTCACTAATAAACTCCCCAGTCAAAACAAAGACAGTTCATTTATCCTGCTCACTAATAAACTCTCCAGTCAGTTAATTTATCCTGCTCACTAATAAACTCCCCAGTCAGTTAATTTATCCTGCTCACTAATAAACTCCCCAGTCAAAACAAAGACAGTTCATTTATCCTGCTCACTAATAAACTCCCCAGTCAAAACAAAGACAGTTCATTTATCCTGCTCACTAATAAACTCCCCAGTCAAAACAAAGACAGTTCATTTATCCTGCTCACTAATAAACTCCCCAGTCAAAACAAAGACAGTTCATTTATCCTGCTCACTAATAAACTCCCCAGTCAAAACAAAGACAGTTCATTTATCCTGCTCACTAATAAACTCTCCAGTCAGTTAATTTATCCTGCTCACTAATAAACTCCCCAGTCAGTTAATTTATCCTGCTCACTAATAAACTCCCCAGTCAAAACAAAGACAGTTCATTTATCCTGCTCACTAATAAACTCCCCAGTCAAAACAAAGACAGTTCATTTATCCTGCTCACTAATAAACTCTCCAGTCAAAACAAAGACAGTTCATTCATCCTGCTCACTAATAAACTCCCCAGTCAAAACAAAGACCAGCCAGTTCATTTATCCTGCTCACTAATAAACTCCCCAGTCAAAACAAAGACCAGCCAGTTCATTTATCCTGCTCACTAATAAACTCCCCAGTCAAAACAAAGACAGTTCATTTATCCTGCTCACTAATAAACTCCCCAGTCAAAACAAAGACAGTTCATTTATCCTGCTCACTAATAAACTCCCCAGTCAAAACAAAGACAGTTCATTTATCCTGCTCACTAATAAACTCCCCAGTCAAAACAAAGACAGTTCATTTATCCTGCTCACTAATAAACTCCCCAGTCAAAACAAAGACAGTTCATTTATCCTGCTCACTAATAAACTCCCCAGTCAAAACAAAGACCAGACAGTTCATTTATCCTGCTCACTAATAAACTCCCCAGTCAAAACAAAGACAGTTCATTTATCCTGCTCACTAATAAACTCCCCAGTCAAAACAAAGACAGTTCATTTATCCTGCTCACTAATAAACTCCCCAGTCAAAACAAAGACCAGACAGTTCATTTATCCTGCTCACTAATAAACTCCCCAGTCAAAACAAAGACAGTTCATTTATCCTGCTCACTAATAAACTCCCCAGTCAAAACAAAGACAGTTCATTTATCCTGCTCACTAATAAACTCCCCAGTCAAAACAAAGACAGTTCATTTATCCTGCTCACTAATAAACTCCCCAGTCAAAACAAAGACAGTTCATTTATCCTGCTCACTAATAAACTCCCCAGTCAAAACAAAGACAGTTCATTTATCCTGCTCACTAATAAACCCCCAGTCAAAACAAAGACAGTTCATTTATCCTGCTCACTAATAAACTCCCCAGTCAAAACAAAGACAGTTCATTTATCCTGCTCACTAATAAACCCCCAGTCAAAACAAAGACAGTTCATTTATCCTGCTCACTAATAAACTCCCCAGTCAAAACAAAGACAGTTCATTTATCCTGCTCACTAATAAACTCCCCAGTCAAAACAAAGACCAGACAGTTCATTTATCCTGCTCACTAATAAACTCCCCAGTCAAAACAAAGACAGTTCATTTATCCTGCTCACTAATAAACTCCCCAGTCAAAACAAAGACAGTTCATTTATCCTGCTCACTAATAAACTCCCCAGTCAAAACAAAGACAGTTCATTTATCCTGCTCACTAATAAACTCCCCAGTCAAAACAAAGACAGTTCATTTATCCTGCTCACTAATAAACTCCCCAGTCAAAACAAAGACAGTTCATTTATCCTGCTCACTAATAAACCCCCAGTCAAAACAAAGACAGTTCATTTATCCTGCTCACTAATAAACTCCCCAGTCAAAACAAAGACAGTTCATTTATCCTGCTCACTAATAAACCCCCAGTCAAAACAAAGACAGTTCATTTATCCTGCTCACTAATAAACTCCCCAGTCAAAACAAAGACCAGCCAGTTCATTTATCCTGCTCACTAATAAACTCCCCAGTCAAAACAAAGACAGTTCATTTATCCTGCTCACTAATAAACTCTCCAGTCAAAACAAAGACAGTTCATTTATCCTGCTCACTAATAAACTCCCCAGTCAAAACAAAGACAGTTCATTTATCCTGCTCACTAATAAACCCCCCAGTCAAAACAAAGACAGTTCATTTATCCTGCTCACTAATAAACTCCCCAGTCAGTTAATTTATCCTGCTCACTAATAAACTCCCCAGTCAAAACAAAGACCAGTCAGTTCATTTATCCTGCTAACTAATAAACTCCCCAGTCAAAGACCAGACAGTTCATTTATCCTGCTCACTAATAAACTCCCCAGTCAAAACAAAGACCAGTCAGTTCATTTATCCTGCTCACTAATAAACTCCCCAGTCAAAGACCAGTCAGTTCTGAGATAGACTGGAATTGACAGCGTTGGACCAGTAACCGAAAAGGGCGCTGGGTCAGATCCCGAGATGACCAGGTAAAAGAAAATACAAAACCTATCGATGTGCCCTTGAGCAAGGCACTTAACCCTAATTGCTCCATCTACTAAACGACTAAAATGTCCAACAAAATGAAAAAATAAATAATGTAAATGTAGTAAAGTAACTTGCAAACACACCAACCAACACATGGGATTTGACAGTCAAACTATCCATTACATAGCAGCCAATCACTGGTGATATCCTGCGCCGCGTCGTGATTCGTTTAAGTTCACAAACAACAAAAAAGCTGCCTGTTACCTTTACTGTAATGGCAGCCTTCAAAATATAGATATGAGCCTGCTACAAGTGCTCATCTAACCAACCACCAACCAGCATTTCACTCAGGCTTGCGAATAAAAAATAGTAACGTATGATCACACGTATAGTAAAGTATGATCACATTAATAGTAAAGTATGATCACATGTATAGTAAAAAAGTATGATCACATTAATAGCAAAGTATGATCACATTAAAGTATGATCACATGTATCGTAAAGTATGATCACACGTATCGTAAAGTATGATCGCACGTATCGTAAAGTATGATCGCACATATAGTAAAGTATGATCATATAGTAAAGTATGATCACATAGTAAAGTATGATCACAATAGAGTAAAGTATGATCACATGTATAGGAAAGTATGATCACATGTATAGTAAAGTATGATCACATTTATAGTAAAGTATGATCACATTAAAGTATGATTACATGTATAGTAAAGTATGATCACATGTATAGTAAAGTATGATCACATGTATAGTAAAGTATGAACACATTTATAGTAAAGTATGATCACATGTATAGTAAAGTATGATCACATGTATAGTAAAGTATGATCACATGTATAGTAAAGTATGATCACATTTATAGTAAAGTATGATCACATTTATAGTAAAGTATGATCACATTAATAGTAAGTATGATCACATTTATAGTAAAGTATGATCACATTAATAGTAAAGTATGATCACATTTATAGTAACGTATGATCACATTTATAGTAAAGTATGATCACATTTATAGTAAAGTATGATCACATGTATAGTAAAGTATGATCACATGTATAGTAAAGTATGATCACATGTATAGTAAAGTATGATCACATGTATAGTAAGTATGATCACACACAACACTGCAAATCGCTGTTTCCAATGTATTTTTTGCCGTTTTGTTTCATAGCTAGTAAATTAATAGCACAAAGTCAAAGAACGACAAATCCTAAATATGCCGATTCCACCTCAACGCTGCAACACTTCCTGTCAAGAGCAGAGTGAAAGATTCATTTATTTATTTTTAGAAGCGCTGCCCACGGGTATACAAGTTGGTTTAATTGACTTGAAAAGAAAGTCTACTGAAATTAGACTTTGTCCTCGTGTTTCTTGGTTTAGTTATATTGTTTAGTTTAGTTGACAAGCTACAAGTTTAAAAGCTAGGTTGTTTTTCAAAAATGTTTGAGTTTCAACTGTTAAGAGAAGACTCTTCTTCTACTAGTCAGACTTAATCTCACAGAGGTATATACATAACAAGTCATGCTACCATGGTAACCCGCAGGCAAAAAAAAAAAGTGTTTGTCTCAAAAGGTGATATTTTGGTAAATAGACAACAACAAAAATGAAATTAAAGAACATTCCATATCTACCTCTTACTCATAAAACATTTGTTTTTTTTTAGAAACATTACAGAGCATACTGATCTGTTTCTTGTGTGTTTTAGGGCCCCAAAAGTATTTTGGCTGGTATTTTTAATTATCTATTTGCCACAGTGGCTGGTGGACCCAAAATAACATTTTATACCCTGGCAACAATTGATTTATTTTTTGATGATTTACCATTAGTGACCAAAACAGGGTTTGCCATGCCTACTACATGTTACCTAGTACATGATGTACTATGGGACTGGGCAGAGCCAATGAGCATGTTGACCACATAGAGATGTTAAAAGGAGCTGCATGCAATATTTGTTTGTGGCAGCAAATCTCTTGGGTGTCAAATTAACTGGGGCTGAGAGTTTTAGTACAGCGCACCAACAATTAACGTGTTGCTCAGGCCCAGTCAATTTGACAAGAGATTTCCCACCCCCCCCCACAAAAATAAAAACAGAAATGTGGGAATACAGTCTACCGGTACCTGTAGCCCCCACCTCCCACTAGTACAGCAGGCGTGAGGCTGGAGCGACCCTGCGCGCAAACTAGCCGGAGACACTGCGCGCTAACCAGCTGGGGCGACACCGCGCGCTAACCAGCTGGGGCGACACCGCGCGCTAACCAGCTGGGGCGACACCGCGCGCAAACCAGCCGGAGACACCGCGCGCAAACCAGCCGGAGACACCGCGCGCAAACCAGCCGGAGACACCGCACGCAAACCAGCCGGAGACACCGCGCGCAAACCAGCCGGAGACACCGCGCGCAAACCAGCCGGAGACACCGCGCGCAAACCAGCCGGAGACACCGCGCGCAAACCAGCCAGAGACACCGCGCGCAAACTAGCCAGAGACACCGCGCGCAAACTAGCCAGAGACACCGCGCGCAAACTAGCCAGAGACACCGCTCTCAAACCAGCCAGAGACACCGCTCTTAAACCAGCCAGAGACACCGCTCTCAAACCAGCCAGAGACACCGCTCTCAAACCAGCCAGAGACACCGCTCTCAAACCAGCCAGAGACACCGCTCTCAAACCAGCCAGAGACACCGCTCTCAAACCAGCCAGAGACACCGCTCTCAAACCAGCCAGAGACACCACTCTCAAACCAGCCAGAGACACCGCTCTCAAACCAGCCGGAGACACCGCTCTCAAACCAGCCGGAGACACTGCTCTCAAACCAGCCGGAGACACAGCTCTCAAACCAGCCAGAGACAACGCGTGCAAACTATTGGCAGTTGGCATCCAATGTTATGGCGCATTACCGCCATCTACTGTACTGGAGGGCCCCCGGCCTCCCGCCTATGTACTGAAGCAATAGCTTGAAAAACAAAATTTGACCAATAGAATTATAAAGAGGGGTTCCTGCAGATACAGGAACGCCCCGAATCGCTGGCTGCAGTGGCATCCTCATTGAGTCAGCTCGCCAAACGTGAAGAGTTAAAGCCTTTCCACCCGAACTAGTCTGGAAGGAAAATAGGGGGTTAAAAGTTTGGCGTTGATCTGCTGATTAGCTGGCTTGCTAGCAGCTTTAACATGGGCCACAGACTGTAATAACAGCTAACTAGCAAACATATCCTATGTTTAAAATGTATATATTAAAACTTACTACTTTAGGAAGCACTTGTTTGGTTTGATAAAAGTGCAGCAAAAAAAACGATAAATAGCTGAATATAATGTAACTAGCTAGCTTGGCTACTCCTGTAAATAAAACCCTTGTTGTTAGCTAACAGGCTATCAAAAACAACCCAAGGACAAATAAGAGATGTTGCACACTAAAAATAATAAAAGTTATTTGTTTAATAAACCTGTGCCATGGTTTACAGTGATTTATTTTTATTTTACAGATTCTGCAGCCGCGTATCCTAGCGACGACTTGGGTTGGATTTATGCTAGTTAGCAGTTAGCATAAACTAACAAAACACCTTTTTAACTAGTTATGGTAAAAAAACTAAAATCACAAATCGATCAAACAGTTAAAAATGAGAAATCTTAACATATGTGTTGGCAGTATTGATGAAACTAAAGTTACCGAAGGGAAAAAAAATCGCCTTATATTTGACGCCCTTTAATTTCTGCACCACCGACTGTTAGCTAACTAAAAGTTTCAGACCGGGTCGTCCACATACCGGTAATATTAACTAATCAAATCGGACAGTGCATTTCAATCTAACCTTTCGATACTTATAAAAACAAGTCGTTTCGCCATTTTCTTCCATGAAAAAACACACACTACCGACTGTGAAGCTAACACGTGAATACAAGCGGGCTAATATGCTAACATGCTAACAGGTTAATACAAGCGGGCTAATATGCTAACATGCTAATACAAGCGGGCTAACATGCTAACACGATAATACAAGCGGGCTAACATGCTAACACGATAATACAAGCGGGCTAATATGCTAACACGATAATACAAGCGGGCTAATATGCTAACATGCTAACACGATAATACAAGCGGGCTAATATGCTAACATGCTAACCAACAGCGGGCAAACTGAACTACGACAAGCTTTCCCTGATTGCCCGGTGAGCTGCAGCATAACACACCGATACTGGCTAGGGGGGAAAAAAGCACGATTACACAACCTGGAAAACGTCTTTTTTTAAATAACCTTACCTCATAACATGTAAAGTGTAACAGAGTGGAAATGGAAGCCGGCTGTAATTAAAAAATAAAAAAAGGCTAAAGAAATTCAATGCATTTTTGTCGCTTTAACAAGGAGAGCCATTTGTCCTTCACTCGCAAACCTTTTTTAGATGTTTTTTTTTTATGTTGCTGCTGCTTTGCCCCTCTGCTCGCTGTGTGTATTCCGGGGGGCTGCAGGAAATGAGTTGCACCACTTCCTCTCGAAGGCGCACAGAGACACACAGAGCCCCAAAATGGCGCACAGAGACACACACAGAGACCCAAAATGGCGCACAGAGACACACACAGAGACCCAAAATGGCGCACAGAGACACACACACACACACGAAAAAACACACACACACACACACACACACACACACACACACACACACACACACACACACACACACACACACACACACACACACACACACACACACACACACACACACACACACACACAGACCCAAAATGGCGCACAGAGACACACACACAGACCCAAAATGGCGCACAGAGACACACACAGACCCAAAATGGCCGCTTTGGAGTAGAGCACTGCGGAGTGCCTAAAGTCTAGTTTCTCTGGAGTGATAGTAGCAAGCTACAGTCTTACTGGTAACTAGTGTTTGCGTGAAGAAATACAACTACTTCAAATTCTATAGGGTTTTGTTTTAAGAGTTCTAAGTTGATTAATAACAGTAGCATTCACACAACGGTAGGTGCAAGGTTACCAAAGTCCAAGAGCTGATAAGAGAGTAAAAGTTCTTATCAGCAAGTTATTGACAACAAAACAATAGCGCTAATCAAATCACATTTGGTTTGTCACATGCGCCGAATGCAACAGTGTGATGCTTCCTTTACAAGCCCTTAAAACCAACAATGCTGTTAAGGAAAATAAGTGTTAAGTTAAAAAAATAAAAAATACAAGGTGATCAACTAAACACAAATGCATCTTTTGTCAAATATGTCTTGAGTGTTGAAGTGTGCACCTGGCTATCTATAAAAAAATATATATTTAAAAAATGGTGCCGCCTGCTTAAAAGAAGGAATTTGAAATTAGTTATACATGTACTTTTGGTACTTAAGTATATTTAGAACCAAATACTTTTACTCAAAGTAGTATTTTACTGGGTGACTTTGACTTTGACTCAAGTAGTATTTTACTGGGTGACTTTGACTTTTACTTGAGAAACTTTCTATTAAGGTATCTATACTTTTACCACCACTGGAAAATAGCCTAAAGTGAAGTTGAGTTATCAGGGGGGTGTCGGACAGAGATGGTGACAGACTGTCTATACAAGATAATACTCAGATCATAGATGAAGGTGGGGAAAGAGAGATGACATCCTGGTGTAGCTCCTATCAACTACAGCAACACTCCCCCGGTCAGAAGATACTATCGTTGATAGGCGCTAAAGGTAGTTAGCGTCTATGAATGGCATAACTCAGACCCTTGTGTGTGTGTGACAGAACACAATGAGGTGACCATTGACCTGCCTGCAACAACAAAAAACAACTCCTCTCCCTTATCTCACTATCTCTTCAACTCTGTGAGAGATAGAGAGAGCGACAGACGGTCTTTAGACTGCGACTCCTACAACTATAAACTAGTCTTTAGACTGTCAACACTACAACTATAAACTAGTCTTTAGACTGTCAACACTACAACTATAAACTCGTTTTTAGACTGTCAACACTACAACTATAAACTGGTCTTTAGACTGCGATTCCTACAACTATAAACTAGTCTTTAGACTGTCAACACTACAACTATAAACTAGTCTTTAGACTGTCAACACTACAACTATAAACTAGTCTTTAGACTGTCAACACTACAACTATAAACGGGTCTTTAGACTGTCAACACTACAACTATAAACTAGTCTTTAGACTGTTAACACTACAACTATAAACTAGTCTTTAGACTGTCAACACTACAACTATAAACTAGTCTTTAAACTGTCAACACTACAACTATAAACTGGTCTTTAGACTGCGACTCCTACAACTATAAACTAGTCTTCAGACTGTGAACATTACAACTAAATCAAATCAAATTGTATTTGTCACATACACATGGTTAGCAGATGTTAATGCGAGTGTAGCGAAATTCTTGTGCTTCTAGTTCCGACAATGCAGTAATAACCAACAAGTAATCTAGCTAACAATTCCAAAACTACTGTCTTATACACAGTGTAAGGGGATAAGGAACATGTACATAAGGATATATGAATGAGTGATGGTACAGAGCAGCATACAGTAGATGGTATCGAGTACAGTATATACATATGAGATGAGTGTGTAGACAAAGTAAACAAAGTGGCATAGTTAAAGTGGCTAGTGATACATGTATTACATAAGGATGCAGTAGATGATATAGAGTACAGTATATACGTATACATATGAGATGAATAATGTAGGGTAAGTAAACATTATATTAGGTAGCATTGTTTAAAGTGGCTAGTGATATATTTTACATCAATTCCCATTAGTAAAGTGGCTGGAGTTGAGTCAGTGTGTTGGCAGCAGCCACTCAATGTTAGTGGTGGCTGTTTAACAGTCTGATGGCCTTGAGATTGAAGCTGTTTTTCAGTCTCTCGGTCCCAGCTTTGATGCACCTGTACTGACCTCGCCTTCTGGATGATAGCGGGGTGAACAGGCAGTGGCTCGGGTGGTTGTTGTCCTTGATGATCTTTATGGCCTTCCTGTGACATCGGGTGGTGTAGGTGTCCTGGAGGGCAGGTAGTTTGCCCCCAGTGATGCGTTGTGCAGACCTCACTACCCTCTGGAGAGCCTTTCGGGTTGTGGGCGGAGCAGTTGCCGTACCAGGCGGTGATACAGCCCGACAGGATGCTCTCGATTGTGCATCTGTAGAGGTTTGTGAGTGCTTTTAGTGACAAGCCAAATTTCTTCAGCCTCCTGAGGTTGAAGAGGCGCTGCTGCGCCTTCTTCACGATGCTGTCTGTGTGGGTGGACCAATTCAGTTGGTCTATGATGTGTACGCCGAGGAACTTAAAACTTACTACCCTCTCCACTACTGTTCCATCGATGTGGATAGGGGTGTTCCCTCTGCTGTTTCCTGAAGTCCACAATCATCTCCTTAGTTTTGTTGACGTTGAGTGTGAGGTTATTTTCCTGACACCACACTCCGAGGGCCCTCACCTCCTCCCTGTAGGCCGTCTCGTCGTTGTTGGTAATCAAGCCTACCACTATTGTGTCGTCCGCAAACTTGATGATTGAGTTGGAGGCGTGCATGGCCACGCAGTCGTGGGTGAACAGGGAGTACAGGAGAGGGCTCAGAACACACCCTTGTGGGGCCCCCGTGTTGAGGATCAGCGGAGTGGAGATGTTGTTGCCTACCCTCACCACCTGGAGGCCGGCCTGTCAGGAAGTCCAGGACCCAGTTGCACTATAAACTAGTATTTAGACTGTCAACACTACAACTATAAACTAGTCTTTAGACTGTCAACACTACAACTATAAACTAGTCTTTAGACTGTCAACACTACAACTATAAACTAGTCTTTAGACTGTCAACACTACAACTATAAACTAGTCTTTAGACTGTCAACACTACAACTATAAACTAGTCTTTAGACTGTCAACACTACAACTATAAACTAGTCTTTAGACTGTCAACACTACAACTATAAACTAGTCTTTAGACTGTCAACACTACAACTATAAACTAGTCTTTAGACTGTCAACACTACAACTATAAACTAGTCTTTAGACTGTCAACACTACAACTATAAACTAGTCTTTAGACTGTCAACACTACAACTATAAACTAGTATTTAGACTGTCAACACTACAACTATAAACTAGTCTTTAGACTGTCAACACTACAACTATAAACTAGTATTTAGACTGTCAACACTACAACTATAAACTAGTCTTTAGACTGTCAACACTACAACTATAAACTGGTATTTAGACTGTCAACACTACAACTATAAACTGGTATTTAGACTGTCAACACTACAACTATAAACTAGTCTTTAGACTGTCAACACTACAACTATAAACTAGTCTTTAGACTGTCAACACTACAACTATAAACTGGTCTTTAGACTGTCAACACTACAACTATAAACTGGTCTTTAGACTGTCAACACTACAACTATAAACTAGTCTTTAGACTGTGAACACTACAACTATAAACTAGTCTTTAGACTGCGACTCCTACAACTATAAACTAGTCTTTAGACTGTCAACACTACAACTATAAACTAGCCTTTAGACTGTCAACACTACAACTATAAACTAGTCTTTAGACTGTCAACACTACAACTATAAACTAGCCTTTAGACTGTCAACACTACAACTATAAACTAGTCTTTAGACTGTCAACACTACAACTATAAACTGGTCTTTAGACTGTCAACACTACAACTATAAACTAGCCTTTAGACTGTCAACACTACAACTATAAACTAGTCTTTAGACTGTCAACACTACAACTATAAACTGGTCTTTAGACTGTCAACACTACAACTATAAACTAGTCTTTAGACTGTCAACACTACAACTATAAACTAGCCTTTAGACTGCGACTCCTACAACTATAAACTAGTCTTTAGACTGTCAACACTACAACTATAAACTAGCCTTTAGACTGTCAACACTACAACTATAAACTAGCCTTTAGACTGTCAACACTACAACTATAAACTAGTCTTTAGACTGTCAACACTACAACTATAAACTGGTCTTTAGACTGTCAACACTACAACTATAAACTAGTCTTTAGACTGTCAACACTACAACTATAAACTAGCCTTTAGACTGCGACTCCTACAACTATAAACTAGTCTTTAGACTGTCAACACTACAACTATAAACTAGCCTTTAGACTGTCAACACTACAACTATAAACTGGTCTTTAGACTGTCAACACTACAACTATAAACTGGTCTTTAGACTGCGACTCCTACAACTATAAACTAGTCTTTAGACTGTCAACACTACAACTATAAACTAGCCTTTAGACTGTCAACACTACAACTATAAACTGGCCTTTAGACTGTCAACACTACAACTATAAACTAGTCTTTAGACTGTCAACACTACAACTATAAACTGGTCTTTAGACTGTCAACACTACAACTATAAACTAGTCTTTAGACTGTCAACACTACAACTATAAACTAGCCTTTAGACTGTCAACACTACAACTATAAACTAGCCTTTAGACTGTCAACACTACAACTATAAACTAGTCTTTAGACTGTCAACACTACAACTATAAACTAGTCTTTAGACTGTCAACACTACAACTATAAACTAGTCTTTAGACTGTCAACACTACAACTATAAACTAGTCTTTAGACTGTCAACACTACAACTATAAACTAGTCTTTAGACTGTCAACACTACAACTATAAACTGGTCTTTAGACTGTCAACACTACAACTATAAACTAGTCTTTAGACTGTCAACACTACAACTATAAACTAGTCTTTAGACTGTCAACACTACAACTATAAACTAGTCTTTAGACTGTCAACACTACAACTATAAACTAGTCTTTAGACTGTCAACACTACAACTATAAACTAGTCTTTAGACTGTCAACACTACAACTATAAACTAGTCTTTAGACTGTCAACACTACAACTATAAACTAGCCTTTAGACTGTCAACACTACAACTATAAACTAGCCTTTAGACTGTCAACACTACAACTATAAACTAGTCTTTAGACTGTCAACACTACAACTATAAACTAGTCTTTAGACTGTCAACACTACAACTATAAACTAGCCTTTAGACTGTCAACACTACAACTATAAACTAGTCTTCAGACTGTCAACACTACAACTATAAACTAGCCTTTAGACTGTCAACACTACAACTATAAACTAGCCTTTAGACTGTCAACACTACAACTATAAACTAGTCTTTAGACTGTCAACACTACAACTATAAACTGGTCTTTAGACTGTCAACACTACAACTATAAACTAGTCTTTAGACTGTCAACACTACAACTATAAACTAGTCTTTAGACTGTCAACACTACAACTATAAACTAGCCTTTAGACTGTCAACACTACAACTATAAACTAGTCTTTAGACTGTCAACACTACAACTATAAACTAGTCTTAGACTGTCAACACTACAACTATAAACTAGTCTTTAGACTGTCAACACTACAACTATAAACTAGTCTTTAGACTGTCAACACTACAACTATAAACTAGCCTTTAGACTGTCAACACTACAACTATAAACTAGCCTTTAGACTGTCAACACTACAACTATAAACTAGTCTTTAGACTGTCAACACTACAACTATAAACTAGCCTTTAGACTGTCAACACTACAACTATAAACTAGTCTTTAGACTGTCAACACTACAACTATAAACTAGCCTTTAGACTGTCAACACTACAACTATAAAATGGTCTTTAGACTGTCAACACTACAACTATAAACTAGCCTTTAGACTGTCAACACTACAACTATAAACTAGTCTTTAGACTGTCAACACTACAACTATAAACTGGTCTTTAGACTGTCAACACTACAACTATAAACTAGCCTTTAGACTGTCAACACTACAACTATAAACTGGTCTTTAGACTGTCAACACTACAACTATAAACTAGTCTTTAGACTGTCAACACTACAACTATAAACTAGCCTTTAGACTGCGACTCCTACAACTATAAACTAGCCTTTAGACTGTCAACACTACAACTATAAACTAGCCTTTAGACTGTCAACACTACAACTATAAACTAGCCTTTAGACTGTCAACACTACAACTATAAACTAGTCTTTAGACTGTCAACACTACAACTATAAACTAGTCTTTAGACTGTCAACACTACAACTATAAACTAGTCTTTAGACTGTCAACACTACAACTATAAACTAGCCTTTAGACTGTCAACACTACAACTATAAACTGGTCTTTAGACTGTCAACACTACAACTATAAACCGGTCGAACAGACAGAAAAAAGGATCAGTCATGAACTATAATCTGCAAATCCAAAAATAGCATCACAACATCACCTGCTATTCCGGAGGTTTCATCTCCTTGTGTCTGTCCCTGTTCCTTCAGGATTCTGCTATCGTAAATGTTTGTGTTTTTCTTCCCCCAAATCAACAATTCCCCGCATATTACGCAAGAGTTTACCAATCTAATCAATTTCTGTAAAAAACAGTCAAATCGTCACAATCGTGTCGCATAAAACTGACCCATCACCGCACGACAAAAAAAGAGGGCTCGCAATTTCAACCAATCACTGCACAATTTACCGCATAATATGGTTGAATCAAGTCAAGAAACGTTTCCCCTCGTCAGCGCATTTGTGATAAATTGAACAAAATCATTGCATACTGCCAACATGCAAAATAACAGAATTTCCGCAGCAAAATCATGCATTTTTTTGGTCCGCAAATATCACACACAAAAAAAACCCTCCACGAAAATCCTGGCAGGACTGTTCTTTCCTATAGCTGAAAGATCTGATAAGTTAGGTAGGCGTAGAGAGGTAGAGTATTGTGTTGATTAAATATTACAAGGAGAGAAAAAAAACACTAGAATATAGATGTTGTTTTAATGAGATCAAATCACATTTTATAGACCAACAGTAAAATGCTTTACTTACTGGGTATTTTTTACAACAATACAGAGTTAAAGATAAAACAATATATAGAAATAGTAATGATAACAAGTTTAAATAACATGGTTCTATACCAGTACTGAGTCCATGTACCCCTACATTAGTAATGAATAGAATAAATAACATGGTTCTATACCAGTACTGAGTCCATGTACCCCTACATTAGTAATGAATAGAATAAATAACATGGTTCTATACCAGTACTGAGTCCATGTACCCCTACATTAGTAATGAATAGAATAAATAACATGGTTCTATACCAGTACTGAGTCCATGTACCCCTACATTAGTAATGAATAGAATAAATAACATGGTTCTATACCAGTACTGAGTCCATGTACCCCTACATTAGTAATGAATAGAATAAATAACATGGTTCTATACCAGTACTGAGTCCATGTACCCCTACATTAGTAATGAATAGAATAAATAACATGGTTCTATACCAGTACTGAGTCCATGTACCCCTACATTAGTAATGAATAGAATAAATAACATGGTTCTATACCAGTACTGAGTCCATGTACCCCTACATTAGTAATGAATAGAATAAATAACATGGTTCTATACCAGTACTGAGTCCATGTACCCCTACATTAGTGATGAATAGAATAAATAACATGGTTCTATACCAGTACTGAGTCCATGTACCCCTACATTAGTAATGAATACACAGTGAATAACAAGTTAAAATAACATGGTTATATTTTGTGTGTGTTGGGGCGTCATTGTAAGTATGTGTGTGTATGTGTGTGTGTGTGTGTGTGTGTTGGGGCGTCATTGTAAGTATGTGGGTGTGTGTTGGGGCGTCATTGTAAGTATGTGTGTGTGTGTTGGGGCGTCATTGTAAGTATGTGTGCCAAGAGTCAGTGCTAGTTAGGTTTTATTTTTAAAGGGTCAATGTAGGTGGTCTGGGTAGCCATTTATCAGTCCTGTTGAGGAGTCTGGGTAGCCATTTATCAGTCCTGTTGAGGAGTCTGGGTAGCCATTTATCAGTCCTGTTGAGGAGTCTGGGTAGCCATTTATCAGTCCTGTTGAGGAATCTGGGTAGCCATTTATCAGTCCTGTTGAGGAGTCTTATGTCTTGGGGGTAGAAGCTGTTCAGGGTCCTGTTTAGGAGTCTTATGTCTTGGGGATAGAAGCTGTTTATCAGTCTTATGTCTTGGGGGGTAGAAGCTGTTTATCAGTCTTATGTCTTGGGGGGTAGAAGCTGTTTATCAGTCTTATGTCTTGGGGGTAGAAGCTGTTCAGGGTCCTGTTTAGGAGTCTTATGTCTTGGGGGTAGAAGCTGTTTATCATTCTTATGTCTTTGGGGGTAGAAGCTGTTTATCAGTCTTATGTCTTTGGGGGTAGAAGCTGTTTATCAGTCTTATGTCTTGGGGGGTAGAAGCTGTTCAGGGTCCTGTTTAGGAGTCTTATGTCTTGGGGCGTAGAAGCTGTTTATCATTCTTATGTCTTGGGGGGTAGAAGCTGTTCAGGGTCCTGTTTAGGAGTCTTATGTCTTGGGGATAGAAGCTGTTTATCATTCTTATGTCTTTGGGGGTAGAAGCTGTTTATCATTCTTATGTCTTTGGGGGTAGAAGCTGTTTATCATTCTTATGTCTTTGGGGGTAGAAGCTGTTTATCAGTCTTATGTCTTTGGGGGTAGAAGCTGTTTATCATTCTTATGTCTTGGGGGGTAGAAGCTGTTCAGGGTCCTGTTTAGGAGTCTTATGTCTTGGGGATAGAAGCTGTTCAGGGTCCTGTTGGTTCCTGACTTGGTGCTCCGGTACCGCTTGCCGTGCGGCAGCAGAGAGAACAGTCTATAACTTGGGAGGCTGGAGTCTTTGACAATTCATAGGGCCTTCCTCTGACACCGCCTGGTATAGAGAGGTCCTGGAAGGCAGGATGCTTGGCCCCAGTGATGTACCGGGTGATAATCAAGATGCTCTCGATGGCGCAGCTGTAGAACTCTGAGGATCCGAGAGCCTTATGGCAAATCTTTTCAGCCTCCTGGGGGGGAAGAGGTGTTGTCGTGCCCTGTGTGGGTGTGTGTGTGGACCATGTTAAATCCTTAGTGATGAACTCTCCTCTACAGTCCTGTGGATGGGGACGCCCCACTCTGCCCTCCTTTTCCTGTTGTCCACCATCAGCTCCTTTGTCTTGCAGACAAAATAGGATGTTGCCCCCCTGCTGGAAGTGGGAAGATTTGGGAGCCCCTGTGTAACAGTATTGCTTCCCGTCCCTCTCCTCTCCACTACCTAGGCTCGAACCAGGGACCCTCTGCACACATCAACAACTGACACCCACGAAGCATCGTTACCCATCGCTCCACCAAAGCCGCAGCCCTTTGCAGGGCAAAGAGGGAAACAACTACTTCAAGGTCTCAATAGCGAGTGACGTCACCGATTGAAACGCTATTAGCGCACACTGCTAACTAGCTAGGCATTTCACATCGGTTACACTTGCTCCACAGTAAATGTAGTTTATAGCCAGCCTTAACGTTATGGTGCCTGTAGCCAGCTAGCCTGCTACGTTAGGTTAGTAGCTGGTTTACACAGTAGTCTACAGCCAGCTAGCCTGCTACGTTAGGTCAGTAGCTGGTTTACACAGTAGTCTACAGCCAGCTAGCCTGCTACGTTAGGTCAGTAGCTGGTTTACACAGTAGCCTACAGCCAGCTAGCCTGCTACGTTAGGTTAGTAGCTGGTCTTCACAGTAGTCTACAGCCAGCTAGCCTGCTACGTTAGGTTAGTAGCTGGTTTACACAATAGTCTACAGCCAGCTAGCCTGCTACGTTAGGTTAGTAGCTGGTTTACACAGTAGCCTACAGCCAGCTAGCCTGCTACGTTAGGTTAGTAGCTGGTCTACACAGTAGTCTACAGCCAGCCTAACGTTATGGTGCCTGTAGCCAGCTAACCTGCTACGTTAGGTTAGTAGCTGGTCTTCACAGTAGTCTACAGCCAGCCTAACGTTATGGTGCCTGTAGCCAGCTAACCTGCTACGTTAGGTTAGTAGCTGGTCTTCACAGTAGTCTACAGCCAGCTAGCCTGCTACGTTAGGTTAGTAGCTGGTTTACACAGTAGTCTACAGCCAGCTAGCCTGCTACGTTAGGTTAGTAGCTGGTCTACACAGTAGTCTACAGCCAGCCTAACGTTATGGTGCCTGTAGCCAGCTAACCTGCTACGTTAGGTTAGTAGCTGGTCTTCACAGTAGTCTACAGCCAGCCTAACGTTATGGTGCCTGTAGCCAGCTAGCCTGCTACGTTAGGTTAGTAGCTGGTCTACACAGTAGTCTACAGCCAGCTAGCCTGCTACGTTAGGTTAGTAGCTGGTCTACACAGTAGTCTACAGCCAGCTAGCCTGCTACGTTAGGTTAGTAGCTGGTCTACACAGTAGTCTACAGCCAGCTAGCCTGCTACGTTAGGTTAGTAGCTGGTCTACACAGTAGTCTACAGCCAGCTAGCCTGCTACGTTAGGTTAGTAGCTGGTCTACACAGTAGTCTACAGCCAGCTAGCCTGCTACGTTAGGTTAGTAGCTGGTCACACAGTAGTCTACAGCCAGCCTAACGTTATGGTGCCTGTAGCCAGCTAACCTGCTACGTTAGGTTAGTAGCTGGTCTACACAGTAATCTACAGCCAGCTAGCCTGCTACGTTAGGTTAGTAGCTGGTCTACACAGTAGTCTACAGCCAGCCTAACGTTATGGTGCCTGTAGCCAGCTAACCTGCTACGTTAGGTTAGTAGCTGGTCTTCACAGTAGTCTACAGCCAGCCTAACGTTATGGTGCCTGTAGCCAGCTAGCCTGCTACGTTAGGTTAGTAGCTGGTCTACACAGTAGTCTACAGCCAGCTAGCCTGCTACGTTAGGTTAGTAGCTGGTCTACACAGTAGTCTACAGCCAGCTAGCCTGCTACGTTAGGTTAGTAGCTGGTCTACACAGTAGTCTACAGCCAGCTAGCCTGCTACGTTAGGTTAGTAGCTGGTCTACACAGTAGTCTACAGCCAGCTAGCCTGCTACGTTAGGTTAGTAGCTGGTCTACACAGTAGTCTACAGCCAGCTAGCCTGCTACGTTAGGTTAGTAGCTGGTCACACAGTAGTCTACAGCCAGCCTAACGTTATGGTGCCTGTAGCCAGCTAACCTGCTACGTTAGGTTAGTAGCTGGTCTACACAGTAGCCTACAGCCAGCTAGCCTGCTACGTTAGGTTAGTAGCTGGTTTACACAGTAGTCTACAGCCAGCTAGCCTGCTACATTAGGTTAGTAGCTGGTCACATAGTAGCCTACAGCCAGCTAACCTGCTACGTTAGGTTAGTAGCTGGTCTACACAGTAATCTACAGCCAGCTAGCCTGCTACGTTAGGTTAGTAGCTGGTCTACACAGTAATCTACAGCCAGCTAGCCTGCTACGTTAGGTTAGTAGCTGGTCACACAGTAGCCTACAGTACATTTCAATCGAGACCAAGGCCTTCCTCGTGCGTTCAGAATTGAAAACGTCAATGTTACTTGCAGGACAAACATGTTAAATGCACTTTTAAAACCTGTTATGTCAATACTTGAACATTTTTCCTCAGGTGGAACCGTTCTGTTGTCGTCGACTGGTGGATCTATTCCTTTTCCTCAGGTGGGACCGTTCTGTTGTCGACTGGTGGATCTATTCCTTTTCCTCAGGTGGGAATCGTTCTGTTGTCGACTGGTGGATCTATTCCTTTTCCTCAGGTGGGAATCGTTCTGTTGTCGACTGGTGGATCTATTCCTTTTCCTCAGGTGGGACCGTTCTGTTGTTGTCGACTGGTGGATCTATTCCTATTCCTCAGGTGGGACCGTTCTGTTGTCGTCGACTGGTGGATCTATTCCTATTCCTCAGGTGGGACCGTTCTGTTGTCGACTGGTGGGTCTATTCCTTTTCCTCAGGTGGGAATCGTTCTGTTGTCGACTGGTGGATCTATTCCTTTTCCTCAGGTGGGACCGTTCTGTTGTCGTCGACTGGTGGATCTATTCCTTTTCCTCAGGTGGGAATCGTTCTGTTGTCGACTGGTGGATCTATTCCTTTTCCTCAGGTGGGAATCGTTCTGTTGTCGACTGGTGGATCTATTCCTTTTCCTCAGGTGGGACCGTTCTGTTGTCGTCGACTGGTGGATCTATTCCTATTCCTCAGGTGGGACCGTTCTGTTGTCGTCGACTGGTGGGTCTATTCCTTTTCCTCAGGTGGGACCGTTCTGTTGTCGTCGACTGGTGGGTCTATTCCTTTTCCTCAGGTGGGACCGTTCTGTTGTCGTCGACTGGTGGGTCCATATTTTTCATCCGATTAAAATGGGCATTACGAGTCGACGACTACAGACCCTTAATATAAACTACAGACCCTTAATATAAACCTTAATATAAACTACAGACCCTTAATATAAACCTTAATATAAACTACAGACCCTTAATATTGTCACGCCTTGGTCATTGTATCTTGTGTTTTTGTTATATGTTTGGGTAGGCCAGGGTGTGACATGGGTTTATATGTTGTATTTCGTATTGGGGTTTGTATTAATTGGGAGTGTGTATTATTAGGGGTGTGTCTAGTTAGGCTTGGCTGCCTGAGGCGATTCCTAATTGGAGTCAGCTGATTCTCGTTGTCTCGGATTGGGAACCGTATTTAGGTAGCCTGAGTGCGCGTTGTATTTCGTGGGTGATTGTACCTGTCTCTGTGTTAGTCACCAGATAGGCTGTAATTAGTTTCACTCGTTTGTTGTTTTCTTCTTCAGTTATTTCATGTACCACATTATCTTCATTAAAAGTCATGAGTAACCTACACGCTGCATTTCGGTCTGACTCTCTTCAAACAACAGACGAACTTCGTTACAAATATAAACTACAGACCCTTAAACTAGACCCTTAATATAAACCTTAGTATAAACTACAGACCCTTAATATAAACTACAGACCCTTATTATAAACTACAGACCCTTAATATAAACTACAGACCCTTAATATAAACTACAGTCCCTTAATATAAACTACAGACCCTTAATATAAACTACAGTCCCTTAATATAAACTACAGACCCTTAATATAAACTACAGACCCTTAATATAAACTACAGTCCCTTAATATAAACTACAGACCCTTAATATAAACTACAGACCCTTAATATAAACTACAGTCCCTTAATATAAACTACAGTCCCTTAATATAAACTACAGTCCCTTAATATAAACTACAGACCCTTAATATAAACTACAGTCCCTTAATATAAACTACAGACCCTTAATATAAACTACAGTCCCTTAATATAAACTACAGACCCTTAATATAAAGTGATCCACATTTGAAGCACCTTTGATTTCTGGGTAAAAAAAAAACTAAAAGTGAAGAACAAAGAAAATGGAGAACATTTTTTTTTTTTTTTTGCAGAATGTTTTTATTATTATTATCTTCAAAAAAAAAAAAAAAAAGTCCCTCCGGAAATTCCTTCAGCTGGTAGTTTAAATGAAAACAGAGGTCCTTGCAGAAAACTATTCCTTCAGCTGGTAGTTTAAATGAAAACAGAGGTCCTTGCAGAAAACTATTCCTTCAGCTGGTAGTTTAAATGAAAACAGAGGTCCTTGCAGAAAACTATTCCTTCAGCTGGTAGTTTAAATGAAAACAGAGGTCCTTGCAGAAAACTATTCCTTCAGCTGGTAGTTTAAATGAAAACAGAGGTCCTTGCAGAAAACTATTCCTTCAGCTGGTAGTTTAAATGAAAACAGAGGTCCTTGCAGAAAACTATTCCTTCAGCTGGTAGTTTAAATGAAAACAGAGGTCCTTGCAGAAAACTATTCCTTCAGCTGGTAGTTTAAATGAAAACAGAGGTCCTTGCAGAAAACTATTCCTTCAGCTGGTAGTTTAAATGAAAACAGAGGTCCTTGCAGAAAACTATTCCTTCAGCTGGTAGTTTAAATGAAAACAGAGGTCCTTGCAGAAAACTATTCCTTCAGCTGGTAGTTTAAATGAAAACAGAGGTCCTTGCAGAAAACCAGGTAACAGATGGATCTTCACAGTGCACCGAACCTTTTACAGTGCATCTCTACCCCCAGCTCAACTAACAACAACATTCACAGATTGGCATAATTGTGTAAATATAATTCAGGTGCCATAAGACATGTCCCCCCCCTATATATTTTATTTTATTATATATATATATATTAATCCCAGATTCCTGAAATCAAGAAGGGAAGGGAATCTGGGAATCCTACAACCTGGGATTTCTGGATATCTGGTGAATTTTGGGAAGTACTTTTGCAAAATATAGACCCACAACTACCCCTAGGTCAGTCTAGCTCAGTCTGTTGACAGCAGAGTAATATAGACCCACAACTACCTCTAGGTCAGTCTAGCTCAGTCTGTAGACAGCAGAGTAATATAGACCCACAACTACCTCTAGGTCAGTCTAGCTCAGTCTGTAGACAGCAGAGTAATATAGACCCACAACTACCTCTAGGTCAGTCTGTAGACAGCAGAGTAATATAGACCCACAACTACCTCTAGGTCAGTCTAGCTCAGTCTGTAGACAGCAGAGTAATATAGACCCACAACTACCTCTAGGTCAGTCTAGCTCAGTCTGTAGACAGCAGAGTAATATAGACCCACAACTACCTCTAGGTCAGTCTGTAGACAGCAGAGTAATATAGACCCACAACTACCTCTAGGTCAGTCTAGCTCAGTCTGTAGATAGCAGAGTAATATAGACCCACAACTACCTCTAGGTCAGTCTAGCTCAGTCTGTAGACAGCAGAGTAATATAGACCCACAACTACCTCTAGGTCAGTCTGTAGACAGCAGAGTAATATAGACCCACAACTACCTCTAGCTCAGTCTGTAGACAGCAGAGTAATATAGACCCACAACTACCTCTAGGTCAGTCTGTAGACAGCAGAGTAATATAGACCCACAACTACCTCTAGCTCAGTCTGTAGACAGCAGAGTAATATAGACCCACAACTACCTCTAGCTCAGTCTGTAGACAGCAGAGTAATATAGACCCACAACTACCTCTAGGTCAGTCTGTAGACAGCAGAGTAACATTCATTTACATCTCGATAGTGCTTTTCGTCCTCATCCGACACGTTATCACTATAGAGACAGTATATCTGATATGAAAGATGGTATTTTCACTCTAGAGAATGTATATAGATGGTATTTTCACTCTAGAGAATGTATATAGATGGTATTTTCACTCTAGAGAATGTATATAGATGGTATTTTCACTCTAGAGAATGTATATAGATGGTATTTTCACTCTAGAGAATGTATATAGATGGTATTTTCACTCTAGAGAATGTATATAGATGGTATTTTCACTCTAGAGAATGTATATAGATGGTATTTTCACTCTAGAGAATGTATATAGATGGTATTTTCACTCTAGAGAATGTATATAGACGGTATTTTCACTCTAGAGAATGTATATAGATGGTATTTTCACTCTAGAGAATGTATATAGATGGTATTTTCACTCTAGAGAATGTATATAGATGGTATTTTCACTCTAGAGAATGTATATAGATGGTATTTTCACTCTAGAGAATGTATATAGATGGTATTTTCACTCTAGAGAATGTATATAGATGGTATTTTCACTCTAGAGAATGTATATAGATGGTATTTTCACTCTAGAATGTATATAGATGGTATTTTCACTCTAGAGAATGTATATCTGATATGAAAATATGGTATTTTCACTCTAGAATGTATATAGATGGTATTTTCACTCTAGAATGTATATAGATGGTATTTTCACTCTAGAATGTATATAGATGGTATTTTCACTCTAGCGAATGTATATCTGATATGAAAATATGGTATTTTCACTCTAGAGAATGTATATAGATGGTATTTTCACTCTAGAATGCATATAGATGGTATTTTCACTCTAGAATGTATATATATGGTATTTTCACTCTAGAGAATGTATATCTGATATGAAAATATGGTATTTTCACTCTAGAATGTATATAGATGGTATTTTCACTCTAGAGAATGTATATAGATGGTATTTTCACTCTAGAGAATGCATATAGATGGTATTTTCACTCTAGAGAATGTATATAGATGGTATTTTCACTCTAGAGAATGTATATAGATGGTATTTTCACTCTAGAGAATGTATATAGATGGTATTTTCACTCTAGAATGTATATAGATGGTATTTTCACTCTAGAGAATGTATATAGATGGTATTTTCACTCTAGAGAATGCATATAGATGGTATTTTCACTCTAGAGAATGTATATAGATGGTATTTTCACTCTAGAGAATGCATATAGATGGTATTTTCACTCTAGAATGTATATAGATGGTATTTTCACTCTAGAGAATGTATATAGATGCTATTTTCACTCTAGAGAATGTATATAGATGGTATTTTCACTCTAGAGAATGTATATAGATGGTATTTTCACTCTAGAATGTATATAGATGGTATTTTCACTCTAGAGAATGCATATAGATGGTATTTTCACTCTAGAGAATGTATATAGATGGTATTTTCACTCTAGAGAATGTATATAGATGGTATTTTCACTCTAGAATGTATATAGATGGTATTTTCACTCTAGAGAATGTATATAGATGGTATTTTCACTCTAGAATGTATATAGATGGTATTTTCACTCTAGAGAATGTATATAGATGCTATTTTCACTCTAGAGAATGTATATAGATGGTATTTTCACTCTAGAGAATGTATATAGATGGTATTTTCACTCTAGAGAATGTATATAGATGGTATTTTCACTCTAGAGAATGTATATAGATGGTATTTTCACTCTAGAGAATGTATATAGATGGTATTTTCACTCTAGAGAATGTATATAGATGGTATTTTCACTCTAGAGAATGTATATAGATGGTATTTTCACTCTAGAATGTATATAGATGGTATTTTCACTCTAGAATGTATATAGATGGTATTTTCACTCTAGAGAATGTATATAGATGGTATTTTCACTCTAGAGAATGTATATAGATGGTATTTTCACTCTAGAGAATGCATATAGATGGTATTTTCACTCTAGAATGTATATAGATGGTATTTGCACTCTAGAGAATGTATATCTGATATGAAAATATTGTATTTTCACTCTAGAGAATGTATATCTGATATGATAGATGGTATTTTCACTCTAGAATGCATATAGATGGTATTTTCACTCTAGAATGTATATAGATGGTATTTTCACTCTAGAGAATGTATATAGATGGTATTTTCACTCTAGAATGTATATAGATGGTATTTTCACTCTAGAGAATGTATATAGATGGTATTTTCACTCTAGAATGTATATAGATGGTATTTTCACTCTAGAGAATGTATATAGATGCTATTTTCACTCTAGAGAATGTATATAGATGGTATTTTCACTCTAGAGAATGTATATAGATGCTATTTTCACTCTAGAGAATGTATATAGATGGTATTTTCACTCTAGAGAATGTATATAGATGGTATTTTCACTCTAGAGAATGTATATAGATGGTATTTTCACTCTAGAGAATGTATATAGATGGTATTTTCACTCTAGAGAATGTATATAGATGGTATTTTCACTCTAGAATGTATATAGATGGTATTTTCACTCTAGAATGTATATAGATGGTATTTTCACTCTAGAGAATGTATATAGATGGTATTTTCACTCTAGAGAATGTATATAGATGGTATTTTCACTCTAGAGAATGCATATAGATGGTATTTTCACTCTAGAATGTATATAGATGGTATTTGCACTCTAGAGAATGTATATCTGATATGAAAATATTGTATTTTCACTCTAGAGAATGTATATCTGATATGATAGATGGTATTTTCACTCTAGAATGCATATAGATGGTATTTTCACTCTAGAATGTATATAGATGGTATTTTCACTCTAGAGAATGTATATAGATGGTATTTTCACTCTAGAGAATGTATATAGATGGTATTTTCACTCTAGAGAATGTATATAGATGGTATTTTCACTCTAGAGAATGTATATAGATGGTATTTTCACTCTAGAGAATGTATATAGATGGTATTTTCACTCTAGAGAATGTATATAGATGGTATTTTCACTCTAGAGAATGTATATAGATGGTATTTTCACTCTAGAGAATGTATATAGATGGTATTTTCACTCTAGAATGCATATAGATGGTATTTTCACTCTAGAGAATGTATATAGATGGTATTTTCACTCTAGAGAATGTATATAGATGGTATTTTCACTCTAGAATGTATATAGATGGTATTTTCACTCTAGAGAATGTATATAGATGGTATTTTCACTCTAGAGAATGTATATAGATGGTATTTTCACTCTAGAGAATGTATATAGATGGTATTTTCACTCTAGAGAATGTATATAGATGGTATTTTCACTCTAGAGAATGTATATAGATGGTATTTTCACTCTAGAGAATGTATATAGATGGTATTTTCACTCTAGAGAATGTATATAGATGGTATTTTCACTCTAGAGAATGTATATAGATGGTATTTTCACTCTAGAGAATGTATATAGATGGTATTTTCACTCTAGAGAATGTATATAGATGGTATTTTCACTCTAGAGAATGTATATAGATGGTATTTTCACTCTAGAGAATGTATATAGATGGTATTTTCACTCTAGAGAATGTATATAGATGGTATTTTCACTCTAGAGAATGCATATAGATGGTATTTTCACTCTAGAATGTATATAGATGGTATTTGCACTCTAGAGAATGTATATCTGATATGAAAAGATTGTATTTTCACTCTAGAGAATGTATATCTGATATGAAAGATGGTATTTTCACTCTAGAGAATGTATATCTGATATGATAGATGGTATTTTCACTCTAGAATGCATATAGATGGTATTTTCACTCTAGAATGTATATAGATGGTATTTTCACTCTAGAGAATGCATATAGATGGTATTTTCACTCTAGAATGTATATAGATGGTATTTTCACTCTAGAATGCATATAGATGGTATTTTCACTCTAGAATGTATATAGATGGTATTTTCACTCTAGAGAATGTATATAGATGGTATTTTCACTCTAGAATGTATATAGATGGTATTTTCACTCTAGAGAATGTATATAGATGGTATTTTCACTCTAGAGAATGTATATAGATGGTATTTTCACTCTAGAGAATGTATATAGATGGTATTTTCACTCTAGAGAATGTATATAGATGGTATTTTCACTCTAGAGAATGTATATAGATGGTATTTTCACTCTAGAGAATGTATATAGATGGTATTTTCACTCTAGAGAATGTATATAGATGGTATTTTCACTCTAGAGAATGTATATAGATGGTATTTTCACTCTAGAATGTATATAGATGGTATTTTCACTCTAGAATGTATATAGATGGTATTTTCACTCTAGAGAATGTATATAGATGGTATTTTCACTCTAGAGAATGTATATAGATGGTATTTTCACTCTAGAGAATGCATATAGATGGTATTTTCACTCTAGAATGTATATAGATGGTATTTGCACTCTAGAGAATGTATATCTGATATGAAAATATTGTATTTTCACTCTAGAGAATGTATATCTGATATGATAGATGGTATTTTCACTCTAGAATGCATATAGATGGTATTTTCACTCTAGAATGTATATAGATGGTATTTTCACTCTAGAGAATGTATATAGATGGTATTTTCACTCTAGAGAATGTATATAGATGGTATTTTCACTCTAGAGAATGTATATAGATGGTATTTTCACTCTAGAGAATGTATATAGATGGTATTTTCACTCTAGAGAATGTATATAGATGGTATTTTCACTCTAGAGAATGTATATAGATGGTATTTTCACTCTAGAGAATGTATATAGATGGTATTTTCACTCTAGAGAATGTATATAGATGGTATTTTCACTCTAGAGAATGTATATAGATGGTATTTTCACTCTAGAATGCATATAGATGGTATTTTCACTCTAGAGAATGTATATAGATGGTATTTTCACTCTAGAGAATGTATATAGATGGTATTTTCACTCTAGAATGTATATAGATGGTATTTTCACTCTAGAGAATGTATATAGATGGTATTTTCACTCTAGAGAATGTATATAGATGGTATTTTCACTCTAGAGAATGTATATAGATGGTATTTTCACTCTAGAGAATGTATATAGATGGTATTTTCACTCTAGAGAATGTATATAGATGGTATTTTCACTCTAGAGAATGTATATAGATGGTATTTTCACTCTAGAGAATGTATATAGATGGTATTTTCACTCTAGAGAATGTATATAGATGGTATTTTCACTCTAGAGAATGTATATAGATGGTATTTTCACTCTAGAGAATGTATATAGATGGTATTTTCACTCTAGAGAATGTATATAGATGGTATTTTCACTCTAGAGAATGTATATAGATGGTATTTTCACTCTAGAGAATGTATATAGATGGTATTTTCACTCTAGAGAATGCATATAGATGGTATTTTCACTCTAGAATGTATATAGATGGTATTTGCACTCTAGAGAATGTATATCTGATATGAAAAGATTGTATTTTCACTCTAGAGAATGTATATCTGATATGAAAGATGGTATTTTCACTCTAGAGAATGTATATCTGATATGATAGATGGTATTTTCACTCTAGAATGCATATAGATGGTATTTTCACTCTAGAATGTATATAGATGGTATTTTCACTCTAGAGAATGCATATAGATGGTATTTTCACTCTAGAGAATGTATATAGATGGTATTTTCACTCTAGAATGTATATAGATGGTATTTTCACTCTAGAGAATGTATATCTGATATGAAAGATGGTATTTTCACTCTAGAGAATGTATATCTGATATGATAGATGGTATTTTCACTCTAGAATGCATATAGATGGTATTTTCACTCTAGAATGTATATAGATGGTATTTTCACTCTAGAGAATGTATATAGATGGTATTTTCACTCTAGAGAATGCATATAGATGGTATTTTCACTCTAGAATGTATATAGATGGTATTTTCACTCTAGAATGTATATAGATGGTATTTTCACTCTAGAGAATGTATATCTGATATGAAAATATGGTATTTTCACTCTAGAGAATGTATATAGATGGTATTTTCACTCTAGAATGTATATAGATGGTATTTTCACTCTAGAATGCATATAGATGGTATTTTCACTCTAGAGAATGTATATAGATGGTATTTTCACTCTAGAGAATGTATATAGATGGTATTTTCACTCTAGAGAATGTATATAGATGGTATTTTCACTCTAGAGAATGTATATAGATGGTATTTTCACTCTAGAGAATGTATATAGATGGTATTTTCACTCTAGAGAATGCATATAGATGGTATTTTCACTCTAGAGAATGTATATAGATGGTATTTTCACTCTAGAGAATGTATATAGATGGTATTTTCACTCTAGAGAATGTATATAGATGGTATTTTCACTCTAGAGAATGTATATAGATGGTATTTTCACTCTAGAGAATGTATATAGATGGTATTTTCACTCTAGAGAATGCATATAGATGGTATTTTCACTCTAGAATGTATATAGATGGTATTTTCACTCTAGAGAATGTATATCTGATATGAAAATATGGTATTTTCACTCTAGAGAATGTATATAGATGGTATTTTCACTCTAGAGAATGTATATAGATGTTATTTTCACTCTAGAGAATGTATATAGATGGTATTTTCACTCTAGAGAATGTATATAGATGGTATTTTCACTCTAGAGAATGTATATAGATGGTATTTTCACTCTAGAGAATGTATATAGATGGTATTTTCACTCTAGAGAATGTATATAGATGGTATTTTCACTCTAGAGAATGTATATAGATGGTATTTTCACTCTAGAATGTATATATATGGTATTTTCACTCTAGAGAATGTATATAGATGGTATTTTCACTCTAGAATGTATATATATGGTATTTTCACTCTAGAGAATGTATATAGATGGTATTTTCACTCTAGAGAATGTATATAGATGGTATTTTCACTCTAGAGAATGTATATAGATGGTATTTTCACTCTAGAGAATGTATATCTGATATGAATATTGTATTTTCACTCTAGAAAATGTATATCTGATATGAAAATATGGTATTTTCACTCTAGAGAATGTATATAGATGGTATTTTCACTCTAGAGAATGTATATAGATGGTATTTTCACTCTAGAGAATGTATATAGATGGTATTTTCACTCTAGAGAATGTATATCTGATATGAATATTGTATTTTCACTCTAGAAAATGTATATCTGATATGAAAATATGGTATTTTCACTCTAGAGAATGTATATAGATGGTATTTTCACTCTAGAGAATGTATATAGATGGTATTTTCACTCTAGAATGTATATAGATGGTATTTTCACTCTAGAGAATGTATATAGATGGTATTTTCACTCTAGAATGTATATAGATGGTATTTTCACTCTAGAGAATGTATATAGATGGTATTTTCACTCTAGAGAATGTATATAGATGGTATTTTCACTCTAGAGAATGTATATAGATGGTATTTTCACTCTAGAGAATGTATATCTGATATGAATATTGTATTTTCACTCTAGAAAATGTATATCTGATATGAAAATATGGTATTTTCACTCTAGAGAATGTATATAGATGGTATTTTCACTCTAGAGAATGTATTTTACTCTAGAATGATGGTATTTTCACTCTAGAATGTATATAGATGGTATTTTCACTCTAGAGAATGTATATAGATGGTATTTTCACTCTAGAATGTATATAGATGGTATTTTCACTCTAGAGAATGTATATAGATGGTATTTTCACTCTAGAATGTATATAGATGGTATTTTCACTCTAGAGAATGTATATAGATGGTATTTTCACTCTAGAGAATGTATATAGATGGTATTTTCACTCTAGAGAATGTATATAGATGGTATTTTCACTCTAGAATGTATATATATTTTCACTCTAGAGAATGTATATAGATGGTATTTTCACTCTAGAGAATGTATATAGATGGTATTTTCACTCTAGAGAATGTATATAGATGGTATTTTCACTCTAGAGAATGTATATCTGATATGAAAATATGGTATTTTCACTCTAGAGAATGTATATAGATGGTATTTTCACTCTAGAGAATGCATATAGATGGTATTTTCACTCTAGAGAATGTATATAGATGGTATTTTCACTCTAGAGAATGTATATAGATGGTATGAAAATATGGTATTTTCACTCTAGAATGCATATAGATGGTATTTTCACTCTAGAATGTATATAGATGGTATTTTCACTCTAGAGAATGTATATAGATGGTATTTTCACTCTAGAGAATGTATATAGATGGTATTTTCACTCTAGAGAATGTATATAGATGGTATTTTCACTCTAGAGAATGTATATAGATGGTATTTTCACTCTAGAATGTATATAGATGGTATTTTCACTCTAGAGAATGTATATAGATGGTATTTTCACTCTAGAGAATGTATATAGATGGTATTTTCATTTTCTAGAATGCATATAGATGGTATTTTCACTCTAGAGAATGAATGCATATAGATGGTATTTTCACTCTAGAGAATGTATATAGATGGTATTTTCACTCTAGAGAATGTATATAGATGGTATTTTCACTCTAGAGAATGTATATAGATGGTATTTTCACTCTAGAGAATGTATATCTGATATGAAAATATGGTATTTTCACTCTAGAGAATGTATATAGATGGTATTTTCACTCTAGAGAATGTATATAGATGTTATTTTCACTCTAGAGAATGTATATAGATGGTATTTTCACTCTAGAGAATGTATATAGATGGTATTTTCACTCTAGAGAATGTATATAGATGGTATTTTCACTCTAGAGAATGTATATAGATGGTATTTTCACTCTAGAGAATGTATATAGATGGTATTTTCACTCTAGAGAATGCATATAGATGGTATTTTCACTCTAGAGAATGTATATAGATGGTATTTTCACTCTAGAGAATGTATATAGATGGTATTTTCACTCTAGAGAATGTATATAGATGGTATTTTCACTCTAGAGAATGCATATAGATGGTATTTTCACTCTAGAATGTATATAGATGGTATTTTCACTCTAGAGAATGTATATAGATGGTATTTTCACTCTAGAGAATGTATATCTGATATGAAAATATGGTATTTTCACTCTAGAGAATGTATATAGATGGTATTTTCACTCTAGAGAATGTATATAGATGGTATTTTCACTCTAGAGAATGTATATAGATGGTATTTTCACTCTAGAATGTATATAGATGGTATTTTCACTCTAGAGAATGTATATAGATGGTATTTTCACTCTAGAGAATGCATATAGATGGTATTTTCACTCTAGAATGTATATAGATGGTATTTTCACTCTAGAATGTATATAGATGGTATTTTCACTCTAGAGAATGCATATAGATGGTATTTTCACTCTAGAATGTATATAGATGGTATTTTCACTCTAGAGAATGCATATAGATGGTATTTTCACTCTAGAATGTATATAGATGGTATTTTCACTCTAGAGAATGTATATAGATGGTATTTTCACTCTAGAGAATGTATATCTGATATGAAAATATGGTATTTTCACTCTAGAGAATGTATATAGATGGTATTTTCACTCTAGAGAATGTATATAGATGGTATTTTCACTCTAGAGAATGCATATAGATGGTATTTTCACTCTAGAGAATGCATATAGATGGTATTTTCACTCTAGAGAATGTATATAGATGGTATTTTCACTCTAGAGAATGTATATCTGATATGAAAATATGGTATTTTCACTCTAGAGAATGTATATAGATGGTATTTTCACTCTAGATGTATATAGATGGTATTTTCACTCTAGAGAATGTATAGATGTTATTTTCACTCTAGAGAATGTATATAGATGGTATTTTCACTCTAGAGAATGTATATAGAGAATGTATATAGATGGTATTTTCACTCTAGAGAATGTATAGAGAATGTATATAGATGGTATTTTCACTCTAGAGAATGTATATAGATGGTATTTTTTCACTCTAGAGAATGTATATAGATGGTATTTTCACTCTAGAATGTATATAATGGTATTTTCACTCTAGAGAATGTATATAGATGGTATTTTCACTCTAGAGAATGTATATAGATGGTATTTTCACTCTAGAGAATGTATATAGATGGTATTTTCACTCTAGAAAATGTATTTTCACTCTAGAGAATATAGATGGTATTTTCACTCTAGAGAATGTATATAGATGGTATTTTCACTCTAGAGAATGTATATAGATGGTATTTTCACTCTAGAGAATGTATATAGATGGTATTTTCACTCTAGAGAATGTATATAGATGGTATTTTCACTCTAGAGAATGTATATAGATGGTATTTTCACTCTAGAGAATGTATATAGATGGTATTTTCACTCTAGAGAATGTATATAGATGGTATTTTTCTAGAGAATGTATATAGATGGTACTCTAGAGAATGTATATAGATGGTATTTTCACTCTAGAGAATGTATATAGATGGTATTTTCACTCTAGAATGTATATAGATGGTATTTTCACTCTAGAGAATGTATATTGTATATAGATGGAGAGAATGTATATAGATGGTATTTTCACTCTAGAGAATGTATATAGATGGTATTTTCACTCTAGAGAATGTATATAGATGGTATTTTCACTCTAGAGAATGTATATAGATGGTATTTTCACTCTAGAGAATGAATGTATTTTCACTCTAGAATATATATAGATGGTATTTTCACTCTAGAGAATGTATATAGATGGTATTTTCACTCTAGAGAATGTATATGATATGAAAATATGGTATTTTCACTCTAGAGAATGTATATAGATGGTATTTTCACTCTAGAGAATGTATATAGATGTATATAGATTTTCACTCTAGAGAATGTATATAGATGGTATTTTCACTCTAGAGAATCATATAGATGGTAGAGAATGTATATAGATGGTATTTTCACTCTAGAGAATGTATATAGATGGTATTTTCATCTAGATATGAAATATAGATGGTATTTTCTAGAGAATGTATATAGAGAGAATGTATATAGATGGTATTTTCACTCTAGAGAATGTATATAGATGGTATTTTCACTCTAGAGAATGTATATAGATGGTATTTTCACTCTAGAGAATGTATATAGATGGTATTTTCACTCTAGAGAATGTATATAGATGGTATTTTCACTCTAGAGAATGTATATAGATGGTATTTTCACTTTAGAATGCATATAGATGGTATTTTCACTTTAGAATGTATATAGATGGTATTTTCACTCTAGAGAATGTATATCTGATATGATAGATGGTATTTTCACTCTAGAGAATGTATATAGATGGTATTTTCACTCTAGAGAATGTATATAGATGGTATTTTCACTCTAGAGAATGTATATAGATGGTATTTTCACTCTAGAGAATGTACTCTATAGATGGTATTTTCACTCTAGAGAATGTATATAGATGGTATTTTCACTCTAGAGAATGTATATAGATGGTATTTTCACTCTAGAGAATGTATATAGATGGTATTTTCACTCTAGAATGTATATAGATGGTATTTTCACTCTAGAGAATGTATTTTATATAGATGGTATTTTCACTCTAGAGAATGTATATAGATGGTATTTTCACTCTAGAATGTATATAGATGGTATTTTCACTCTAGAGAATGTATATAGATGGTATTTTCACTCTAGAGTAATCTGATATATAGATGGTATTTTCACTCTAGAGAATGTATATAGATGGTATTTTCACTCTAGAGAATGTATATAGATGGTATTTTCACTCTAGAGAATGTATATAGATGGTATTTTCACTCTAGAATGCATATAGATGGTATTTTCACTCTAGAATGTATATAGATGGTATTTTCACTCTAGAGAATGTATATAGATGGTATTTTCACTCTAGAGAATGTATATAGATGGTATTTTCACTCTAGAGAATGTATATAGATGGTATTTTCACTCTAGAGAATGTATATAGATGGTATTTTCACTCTAGAGAATGTATATAGATGGTATTTTCACTCTAGAGAATGTATATAGATGGTATTTTCACTCTAGAGAATGTATATAGATGGTATTTTCACTCTAGAATGAATGTATATAGATGGTATTTTCACTCTAGATATAATGTACTCTATAGATGGTATTTTCACTCTAGAGAATGTATATAGATGGTATTTTCACTCTAGAGAATGTATATAGATGGTATTTTCACTCTAGAGAATGTATATAGATGGTATTTTCCTCTAGAGAATGTATATAGATGGTATTTTCACTCTAGAAGAATGTATATAGATGGTATTTTCACTCTAGATGTAATGTATATAGATAGATGGTATTTTCACTCTAGAGAATGTATATAGATGGTATTTTCACTCTAGAATGTATATAGATGGTATTTTCACTCTAGAGAATGTATATAGATGGTATTTTCACTCTAGAGAATGTATATAGATGGTATTTTCACTCTAGAATGCATATAGATGGTATTTTCACTCTAGAATGTATATAGATGGTATTTTCACTCTAGAGAATGTATATAGATGGTATTTTCACTCTAGAGAATGTATATAGATGGTATTTTTTAGAGAATGTATATAGATGGTATTTTCACTCTAGAGAATGTATATAGATGGTATTTTCACTCTTAGAATGTATATAGATGGTATTTTCACTCTAGAGAATGTATATAGATGGTATTTTCACTCTAGAGAATGTATATCTAGAGAATGATATGATTTTCATATAGAATGGTATTTTCACTCTAGAGAATGTATATAGATGGTATTTTCACTCTAGAGAATGTATATAGATGGTATTTTCACTCTAGAGAATGTATATAGATGGAGAATGTATATAGATGGTAATCTAGAATGCATATAGATGGTATATAGATGGTATTTTCACTCTAGAATGCATATAGATGGTATTTTCACTCTAGAATGTATATAGATGGTATTTTCACTCTAGAGAATGTATATAGATGGTATTTTCACTCTAGAGAATGTATATAGATGGTATTTTCACTCTAGAGAATGTATATAGATGGTATTTTCACTCTAGAGAATGTATATAGATGGTATTTTCACTCTAGAGAATGTATATAGATGGTATTTTCACTCTAGAGAATGTATATAGATGGTATTTTCACTCTAGAGAATGTATATAGATGGTATTTTCACTCTAGAGAATGTATATAGATGGTATTTTCACTCTAGAGAATGTATATAGATGGTATTTTCACTTTAGAATGCATATAGATGGTATTTTCACTTTAGAATGTATATAGATGGTATTTTCACTCTAGATGTATATAGATGGTATCTAGAGATGGTATATATATTTTCACTCTAGAGTGTAGATGGTATTGTCCTAGAGAATGTATATACGGTTCACTATTCTGTATATAGAGTATTTTCCACTACATAGATGGTAACTAGAATGTATATAGATGTATTTATTCTAGAGAATGTATATAGATCCATCCCAGAGTGTATATAACGTATTTTCACCTAGAGAATAAAGATTTTCCTAGAATGGGTGGGTAGGGGTGGATGTAGAGAATATAGATGGGACAGGAATGTATATAGGTATTTTCACTTTAAATCATATAGAGGTATTTTCACTTTTGGGGACTGGAGGGATAGATGGTATTTTCAAGAATGTATATAGGGGACTAGAGAATGTATATAGATGGTATTTTCACTCTAGAGAATGTATATAGATGGTATTTTCACTCTAGAGAATGTATATAGATGGTATTTTCACTTTAGAATGCATATAGATGGTATTTTCACTTTAGAAATATAGAGGTTGGACTCTAGAGGTATATCTGGGACTAGAGAATGGGACAATTTTCACTCTAGAGAATGTATATAGATGGTATTTTCCTCTAGAGAATGTATATAGATGGTATTTTCACAGAATGCATATAGATGGTATTTTCACAAATGCATATAGGTTGGACTAGAATGGGGGACTCTAGAGAATGTATATAGAGTATTTTCACTCTAGAGACAAATCAGATGGTTGGGGACTGGAGGGACAAATCAATCAGGAACTGGGGGGACAGGAGGGACAAATCATAAAGTTGGACGGGGGGACAGGAGGGACAAATCAAGGTTGGACGGGGGACAGGAGGGACAAATCAAGGTTGGACAAGGTTGGGGACAGGAGGGACAAATCAAGGTTGGACGGGGGGACAGGAGGGACAAATCAAGGTTGGACGGGGGGACAGGAGGGACAAATCAAGGTTGGACGGGGGACAGGAGGGACAAATCAAGGTTGGACAGGAGGGGGGGACAGGAGGGACAAATCAAGGTTGGACGGGGGACAGGAGGGACAAATCAAGGTTGGACGGGGGGACAAATCAAGGTTTAGCAATTACATCCTTTTATTTATTTATTTTAAACACACAAAAAAAAAAAACAGTTTGAAGCATCATTCAAGTAAACCGACTCGTCAAAGCAAACAGCCTCTGTTTTAGCAGAGTCTAAAAAATAATAATATGTATTTTATACATCAGCCTTTAAATTCATTAAATTATTTCAAATCCTCAGCAAGAAAAAAACAAAAACAAAATAACCCCCTTAGATAAAGTGTTGAACTAGAGTGAGCAGCTTGCAGAGCAGAGTGGTTTTAAGTCCTCTTTATGATCCACAGTACCGGGGTGTCCGTCACAAACAACACCCACGTCCCCTACATAGGGCCCTATAGGGAATAGGGCTCTGGTCTATAGTAGTGCCCTACATAGGGCCCTATATAGGGAATAGGGCTCTGGTCTATAGTAGTGCCCTACATAGGGCCCTATATAGGGAATAGGGCTCTGCCCTATATAGGGAATAGGGCTCTGGTCTATAGTAGTGCCCTATATAGGGCCCTATATAGGGAATAGGTGTTTGGAATACAGGCTGTGTGATGCCTCTCTGAGGACCTTTACAAGAGGGAACAAAAACCAAGTCTCTTTTTCCTCTGAAAAATGGCCCCCCAATTCCCTTCTTAGTACACTTGGCTTGTCCTTAAGTCGTGCACTAGTTAGGGAATAAGGTTTAGGGGCCACGAGCCTTGGGCTGAAACATGTCAAAAAACGCTTCACAACGAAAACGTCTCATAAGGCTACGCTAGCCATTTGGTCTTCTCCTCTTCTCTCCTCCTCCTCTTCTTCTTCTTCTTCTCTCTCATTGTCCTCTTTCTCCTTGTTCTTCTTCTTGTGTTTGTGTTTCAGTCCCGTGAACTCCCCTCCTCAGCATCCAGGCTCCCCTGTCTCTTCTGCTTTCTATCCTTCTTCTTCTTCTTCTTCTTCTGTTTCTTCTTCTCTTTTCTATCTTTCTTCTTCTTGTCTTTCTTGTTGCCCAGGCTACCGACAGAGCTGGCGCTGCTGCTCGACTTCTGCCGCTGCCCTCCCCATGCTCCGCTCTCTCTCCCCTCCAGCGCTCTCTCTCCCTCCAGGGCTCTCTCTCCCTCCAGCGCTCTCTCTCCCTCCAGCGCTCTCTCTCCCTCCAGCGCTCTCTCTCCCTCCAGCGCTCTCTCTCCCTCCAGCGCTCTCTCCCTCCAGCGCTCTCTCTCCCTCCAGCGCTCTCTCTCCCTCCAGCGCTCTCTCTCCCTCCAGCGCTCTCTCTCCCTCCAGGCTCTCTCTCCCTCCAGGGCTCTCTCTCCCTCCAGCGCTCTCTCTCCCCTCCAGCGCTCTCTCTCCCTCCAGCGCTCTGTCTCCCTCCAGCGCTCTGTCTCCTTCCTCCTCCCCTCTGAGATCTCTCCCTCCAGCGCTCTCTCTCCTCCCTCCAGCGCTCTCTCTCCCTCCAGGGCTCTCTCTCCCTCCAGGGCTCTCTCTCCCTCCAGCGCTCTCTCTCCCTCCAGCGCTCTCTCTCCCCAGGGCTCTCTCTCCCTCCAGCGCTCTGTCTCCTTCCTCCTCCCCCTCTGAGATCTCTCCTCGCTGTAGTCAGGTTCGAAGGCCTCATCAGTCTCTCTGACCAGGTCAGGAGGAGGTCTGGAAGAAGGGACCGAGGGAGGGGTCTGGAAGAAGGGACCGAGGGAGGGGTCTGGAAGAAGGGACCGAGGGAGGGGGTCTGGAAGGGACCGAGGGAGGGGGTCTGGAAGGGACCGAGGAGGGGGTCTGGAAGGGACCGAGGGAGGGGGTCTGGAAGGGACCGAGGGAGGAGGTCTGACTTTAGGGTTCTCCCTCCCTCTCTCCTTCTCCCTACCCACCCATTTCTCTCTCTCCTTCTCCCTATCGACCCCCCTCTCTCTCTCCTTCTCCCTATCGACCCCCCTCTCTCTCTCCTTCTCCCTATCGACCCCTCTCTCTCTCTCCTTCTCCCTATCGACCCCCCTCTCTCTCTCCTTCTCCCTATCGACCCCCCTCTCTCTCCTTCTCCCTATCAACCCCCTCTCTCTCTCCTTCTCCCTATCCCCCCTCTCTCTCTCCTTCTCCCTATCGACCCCCTCTCTCTCTCCTTCTCCCTATCGACCCCTCTCTCTCTCTCCTTCTCCCTATCGACCCCCTCTCTCTCTCCTTCTCCCTATCGACCCCCTCTCTCTCTCTCCTTCTCCCTATCGACCCCTCTCTCTCTCTCTCCTTCTCCCTATCGACCCCTCTCTCTCTCTCCTTCTCCCTATCGACCTCTTTATCTCCCTCCTCATCTCTCTCCTTCTCCATCTTCTCCCTCATCTTTTGCACCTGCCACTCTCTCTCTTTCTTTCTCTCTCTCTCTCTGACAGCTCTGGGCACCCCTGCCCTGTTGTCAGTCCTGGGGGGCTGTAGGAGTGAGGCTGGGTGTTGGTGGGGCTTTCCACCACTCATCTCCTTCTCTAGGTTTCCTAGGCTGGCCTGCTGGCTCTGTCTCTCCGCTGAGGAGCGCTCTACTCTGGGCTCTTCTCCCTCAGCCTTCCCTCTCCGGACTGGCTCTCCACGGAGATGGAGACCTGAGGAGAGGGGTATCTGCCCTGCGTCGTATCCCTGCCAGGGCTGCTTTCGCTAGGTCCGGTGGGCTCAGAGCTTCCTGAGATCTCTGGGTGCTGGAGGACGAGGGGGTCCGATGGGGGTGAGGCTCTCTTGGAGACTGGAGAGGCACTGCCGAGCTCTCTGTGGTCTTTCTGTTTGGGGTCGAGGCGGTCTCTGCGTTCTCTGGTGGTCTCATGGTCGTCTAGTGGTCTACGGTCAGTGGAGTTGGTGGAGGAGTTCTGGTCGTTGTGGTCTTTATGTTTGTGGTCTCTGTGCTCCCTGGCTCTGGGGTCAGAGGTCGCTTTGTGGTCCCTGGAAGAAGAAAAAGGTTTACGATCTTGTGAGTAAGAGTGTGAGGAGGAAGAGGAGCTCTTCTCACTGCTGTGGTCGCTCCCTCTCTCCCCAGTCCTCTCTCTCCTCCTCTCTCTCTCCTCTCTCGCTCCGGCCTCTGAGAGGAGCTCTTCCAGCTCCCTCTCTCCCCAGTCCTCCTCCTCTCTCTCTCTTCTCTCTCGCTCCGGCCGCTGAGAGGAGCTCTTCTCACTGTGGTCGATCCCTCTCTCCCCAGTCCTCTCTCCTCCTCTCTCTCTTCTCTCTCGCTCCAGCCGCTGAGAGGAGCTCTTCTCACTGATGTGGTCGCTCCCTCTCTCCCCAGTCCTCTCTCCTTCTCTCTCTCTCCTCTCCGGCCGCTGAGAGGAGCTCTTCTCACTGATGTGGTCGCTCCCTCTCTCCCCAGTCCTCTCTCCTTCTCTCGCTCTCCTCTCCGGCCGCTGAGAGGAGCTCTTCTCACTCCGATCCCTCTCCCCAGTCCTCTCCTCCTCTCGCTCTCCTCTCCGGCCGCTGAGAGGAGCTCTTCTCACTCATGTGGTCGATCCCTCTCTCCCCAGTCCTCTCTCCTTCTCTCGCTCTCCTCTCCGGCCGCTGAGAGGAAGAGGAATCTTTTCTCGGTCTGTCCATATCTTTGTCAGAAGCACGGCTGTGTTCCCTCTCTCTTTCTCTCTCTTTCCCCGCTCTCTGTCCCGTTCTTTATCCCTCTCCAGCTCCTTTTCCTTTAACTGATCTCTCTCTCTCCGTCTCTCCGTCTTTCTCAGGAGGGATGGGGTCTCCGGAGTGTTTTCCTCCGTCCTGCAGGCCGTCTTCTCTGTCTCTGCCACTAGAGGGGGGCATAGTTCTCTCTGGCTTGGGAAAGGTACAGTCCCTCTCTTTCCTTCGCCCTGCCTCCGTCTCCGTCGTCACGGTGATGTGGGGTCCAGGGAGAAAGGGAGAGAGGGGGTGAGCAAGGGGCGGAGTTGAACCCTGACCCTTCCTCCTTCCTCTTCCTCTGATTCGTAGTCCTCCTTCTCCCACTTGGAGCGAGGAACCTGGACGAGGAGAGAAGAACACGTCTGAGCTTTGTGTCTCCTGTATGAGTACTATCTAGTCTAACAGGTATAGAGCTGTATGAGTACTATCTAGTCTAACAGGTGTAGAGCTGTATGAGTACTATCTAGTCTAACAGGTGTAGAGCTGTGTCTCTGACCTGAATGAGTACTATCTAGTCTAACAGGTGTAGAGCTGTGTGTCTCCTGTATGAGTACTATCTAGTCTAACAGGTGTAGAGTTGTGTCTCCTGTATGAGTACTATCTAGTCTAACAGGTGTAGAGCTGTATGCGTACTATCTAGTCTAACAGGTGTAGAGCTGTGTCTCTGACCTGTATGAGTACTATCTAGTCTAACAGGTGTAGAGCTGTGTCTCCTGTATGAGTACTATCTAGTCTAACAGGTGTAGAGCTGTATGAGTACTATCTAGTCTAACAGGTGTAGAGCTGTGTCTCTGACCTGTATGAGTACTATCCAGTCTAACAGGTGTAGAGCTGTGTGAGTACTATCTAGTCTAACAGGTGTAGAGCTGTGTGAGTACTATCTAGTCTAACAGGTGTAGAGCTGTATGAGTACTATCTAGTCTAACAGGTGTAGAGATGTGTGTCTGACCTGTATGAGTACTATCTAGTCTAACAGGTGTAGAGCTGTGTGAGTACTATCTAGTCTAACAGGTGTAGAGCTGTATGAGTACTATCTAGTCTAACAGGTGTAGAGCTGTGTGAGTACTATCTAGTCTAACAGGTGTAGAGCTGTGTGAGTACTATCTAGTCTAACAGGTGTAGAGCTGTGTGAGTACTATCTAGTCTAACAGGTGTAGAGCTGTATGAGTACTATCTAGTCTAACAGGTGTAGAGCTGTGTGAGTACTATCTAGTCTAACAGGTGTAGAGCTGTATGAGTAGTATCTAGTCTAACAGGTGTAGAGCTGTGTGAGTACTATCTAGTCTAACAGGTGTAGAGCTGTATGAGTACTATCTAGTCTAACAGGTGTAGAGCTGTGTGAGTACTATCTAGTCTAACAGGTGTAGACCTGTATGAGTACTATCTAGTCTAACAGATGTAGAGCTGTGTGTCTCCTGTGTGAGTACTATCTAGTCTAACAGGTGTAGAGCTGTGTCTCCTGTATGAGTACTATCTAGTCTAACAGGTGTCTCCTGTATGAGTACTATCTAGTCTAACAGGTGTAGAGCTGTGTGAGTACTATCTAGTCTAACAGGTGTAGAGCTGTGTGAGTACTATCTAGTCTAACAGGTGTAGAGCTGTATCTAGTCTAACAGGTGTAGGCTGGGTTTCTGTACAGCACTTTGAGATATCAGCTGATGTACGAAGGGCTATATAAATAAATTTGATTTGATTTGATTTGATTTGAGTACTATCTAGTCTAACAGGTGTAGAGCTGTGTGAGTACTATCTAGTCTAACAGGTGTAGAGCTGTATGAGTACTATCTAGTCTAACAGGTGTAGAGCTGTGTGTCTCCTGTATGAGTACTATCTAGTCTAACAGGTGTAGAGCTGTGTGTCTCCTGTATGAGTACTATCTAGACTAACAGGTGTAGAGCTGTGTGAGTACTATCTAGTCTAACAGGTGTAGAGCTGTGTGAGTACTATCTAGTCTAACAGGTGTAGAGCTGTGTGTCTCCTGTATGAGTACTATTTAGTCTAACAGGTGTAGAGCTGTGTGAGTACTATCTAGGCTAACAGGTGTAGAGCTGTGTGAGTACTATCTAGTCTAACAGGTGTAGAGCTGTGTGAGTACTATCTAGTCTTACAGGTGTAGAGCTGTGTCTCCTGTATGAGTACTATCTAGTCTAACAGGTGTAGAGCTGTATGAGTACTATCTAGTCTAACAGGTGTAGAGCTGTATGAGTACTATCTAGTCTAACAGGTGTAGAGCTGTGTGAGTACTATCTAGTCTAACAGGTGTAGAGCTGTATGAGTACTATCTAGTCTAACAGGTGTAGATGAGTACTATCCAGTCTAACAGGTGTAGAGCTGTGTGAGTACTATCTAGTCTAACAGGTGTAGAGCTGTGTCTACTGTATGAGTACTATCAGGTGTAGAGCTGTGTGTCTCTGACCTGTGTGAGTACTATCTAGTCTAACAGGTGTAGAGCTGTGTGAGTACTATCTTAGTCTAACAGGTGTAGAGCTGTGTCTCTCCTGTATGAGTACTATCTAGTCTAACAGGTGTAGAGCTGTGTGTCTCTGACCTGTGTGAGTACTATCTAGTCTAACAGGTGTAGAGCTGTGTCTCCTGTATGAGTACTATCTAGTCTAACAGGTGTAGAGCTGTGTCTCTGACCTGTATGAGTACTATCTAGTCTAACAGGTGTAGAGCTGTAGAGCTCTAGTCTCCTGTATGAGTACTATCTAGTCTAACAGGTGTAGAGCTGTGTGAGTACTATCTAGTCTAACAGTTGTAGAGCTGTATGAGTACTATCTAGTCTAACAGGTGTAGAGCTGTATGAGTACTATCTAGTCTAACAGGTGTAGAGCTGTGTCTCCTGTATGAGTACTATCTAGTCTAACAGGTGTAGAGCTGTGTGAGTACTATCTAGTCTAACAGGTGTAGAGCTGTGTGAGTACTATCTAGTCTAACAGGTGTAGAGCTGTGTCTCTCCTGTGTGAGTACTATCTAGTCTAACAGGTGTAGAGCTGTGTGTCTCCTGTGTGAGTACTATCTAGTCTAACAGGTGTAGAGCTGTATGAGTACTATCTAGTCTAACAGGTGTAGAGCTGTGTGTCTCCTGTATGAGTACTATCTAGTCTAACAGGTGTAGAGCTGTGTGTCTCCTGTATGAGTACTATCTAGTCTAACAGATGTAGAGCTGTGTGTCTCCTGTGTGAGTACTATCTAGTCTAACAGGTGTAGAGCTGTGTGTCTCCTGTATGAGTACTATCTAGTCTAACAGGTGTAGAGCTGTGTGAGTACTATCTAGTCTAACAGGTGTAGAGCTGTGTCTCCTGTATGAGTACTATCTAGTCTAACAGGTGTAGAGCTGTATGAGTACTATCTAGTCTAACAGGTGTAGAGCTTTGTCTCCTGTATGAGTACTATCTAGTCTAACAGGTGTAGAGCTGTATGAGTACTATCTAGACTAACAGGTGTAGAGCTGTGTGAGTACTATCTAGTCTAACAGGTGTAGAGCTGTGTGAGTACTATCTAGTCTAACAGGTGTAGAGCTGTGTGTCTCCTGTATGAGTACTATTTAGTCTAACAGGTGTAGAGCTGTGTGAGTACTATCTAGGCTAACAGAGGTGTAGAGCTGTATGAGTACTATCTAGTCTAACAGGTGTAGAGCTGTGTGTCTCCTGTGTGAGTACTATCTAGTCTAACAGGTGTAGAGCTGTGTGTCTCCTGTATGAGTACTATCTAGACTAACAGGTGTAGAGCTGTGTGAGTACTATCTAGTCTAACAGGTGTAGAGCTGTGTGAGTACTATCTAGTCTAACAGGTGTAGAGCTGTATGAGTACTATCTAGTCTAACAGGTGTAGAGCTGTGTGTCTCCTGTATGAGTACTATCTAGTCTAACAGGTGTAGAGCTGTGTGTCTCCTGTATGAGTACTATCTAGACTAACAGGTGTAGAGCTGTGTGAGTACTATCTAGTCTAACAGGTGTAGAGCTGTGTGAGTACTATCTAGTCTAACAGGTGTAGAGCTGTGTGTCTCCTGTATGAGTACTATCTAGTCTAACAGGTGTAGAGCTGTGTGAGTACTATCTAGTCTAACAGGTGTAGAGCTGTGTGAGTACTATCTTAGTCTAACAGGTGTAGAGCTGTGTGAGTACTATCTAGTCTAACAGGTGTAGAGCTGTGTGTCTCTGACCTGTGTGAGTACTATCTAGTCTAACAGGTGTAGAGCTGTGTGTCTCTGACCTGTGTGAGTACTATCTAGTCTAACAGGTGTAGAGCTGTGTGAGTACTATTTAGTCTAACAGGTGTAGAGCTGTGTGTCTCTGACCTGTGTGAGTACTATCTAGTCTAACAGGTGTAGAGCTGTGTGTCTCTGACCTGTATGAGTACTATCTAGTCTAACAGGTGTAGAGCTGTGTCTCCTGTATGAGTACTATCTAGTCTAACAGGTGTAGACCTGTATGAGTACTATCTAGTCTAACAGGTGTAGAGCTGTGTGAGTACTATCTAGTCTAACAGGTGTAGAGCTGTGTGAGTACTATCTAGTCTAACAGGTGTAGAGCTGTGTGAGTACTATCTAGTCTAACAGGTGTAGAGCTGTGTCTCCTGTATGAGTACTATCTAGTCTAACAGGTGTAGAGCTGTGTGAGTACTATCTAGTCAAACAGTTGTAGAGCTGTATGAGTACTATCTAGTCTAACAGGTGTAGAGCTGTATGAGTACTATCTAGTCTAACAGGTGTAGAGCTGTGTGTCTCCTGTATGAGTACTATCTAGTCTAACAGGTGTAGAGCTGTGTGAGTACTATCTAGTCTAACAGGTGTAGAGCTGTGTGAGTACTATCTAGTCTAACAGGTGTAGAGCTGTGTCTCTCCTGTGTGAGTACTATCTAGTCTAACAGGTGTAGAGCTGTGTGTCTCCTGTGTGAGTACTATCTAGTCTAACAGGTGTAGAGCTGTATGAGTACTATCTAGTCTAACAGGTGTAGAGCTGTGTGTCTCCTGTATGAGTACTATCTAGTCTAACAGGTGTAGAGCTGTGTGTCTCCTGTATGAGTACTATCTAGTCTAACAGATGTAGAGCTGTGTGTCTCCTGTGTGAGTACTATCTAGTCTAACAGGTGTAGAGCTGTGTGTCTCCTGTATGAGTACTATCTAGTCTAACAGGTGTAGAGCTGTGTGAGTACTATCTAGTCTAACAGGTGTAGAGCTGTGTCTCCTGTATGAGTACTATCTAGTCTAACAGGTGTAGAGCTGTATGAGTACTATCTAGTCTAACAGGCGTAGAGCTTTGTCTCCTGTATGAGTACTGAGTACAGGGGTGCAGAGCTGTGTGTCTCCTGTATGAGTACTATCTAGACTAACAGGTGTAGAGCTGTGTGAGTACTATCTAGTCTAACAGGTGTAGAGCTGTGTGAGTACTATCTAGTCTAACAGGTGTAGAGCTGTGTGTCTCCTGTATGAGTACTATTTAGTCTAACAGGTGTAGAGCTGTGTGAGTACTATCTAGGCTAACAGGTGTAGAGCTGTGTGAGTACTATCTAGTCTTACAGGTGTAGAGCTGTGTCTCCTGTATGAGTACTATCTAGTCTAACAGGTGTAGAGCTGTGTGTCTCCTGTATGAGTACTATCTAGACTAACAGGTGTAGAGCTGTGTGAGTACTATCTAGTCTAACAGGTGTAGAGCTGTGTGAGTACTATCTAGTCTAACAGGTGTAGAGCTGTGTGTCTCCTGTATGAGTACTATCTAGGCTAACAGGTGTAGAGCTGTGTGAGTACTATCTAGTCTTACAGGTGTAGAGCTGTGTCTCCTGTATGAGTACTATCTAGTCTAACAGGTGTAGAGCTGTATGAGTACTATCTAGTCTAACAGGTGTAGAGCTGTATGAGTACTATCTAGTCTAACAGGTGTAGAGCTGTGTGAGTACTATCTAGTCTAACAGGTGTAGAGCTGTGTGAGTACTATCTAGTCTAACAGGTGTAGAGCTGTGTGAGTACTATCCAGTCTAACAGGTGTAGAGCTGTATGAGTACTATCTAGTCTAACAGGTGTAGAGCTGTGTCTCCTGTATGAGTACTATCTAGTCTAACAGGTGTAGAGCTGTGTGAGTACTATCTAGTCTAACAGGTGTAGAGCTGTGTGAGTACTATCTTAGTCTAACAGGTGTAGAGCTGTGTGAGTACTATCTAGTCTAACAGGTGTAGAGCTGTGTCTCTGACCTGTGTGAGTACTATCAGTCTAACAGGTGTAGAGCTGTGTGTCTCTGACCTGTGTGAGTACTATCTAGTCTAACAGGTGTAGAGCTGTGTGAGTACTATTTAGTCTAACAGGTGTAGAGCTGTGTGTCTCTGACCTGTGTGAGTACTATCTAGTCTAACAGGTGTAGAGCTGTGTGTCTCTGACCTGTATGAGTACTATCTAGTCTAACAGGTGTAGAGCTGTGTCTCCTGTATGAGTACTATCTAGTCTAACAGGTGTAGAGCTGTGTGAGTACTATCTAGTCAAACAGGTGTAGAGCTGTGTGAGTACTATCTAGTCTAACAGGGTAGAGCTGTGTGAGTACTATCTAGTCTAACAGGTGTAGAGCTGTAGAGTACTATCTAGTCTAACAGGTGTAGAGCTGTGTCTCCTGTATGAGTACTATCTAGTCTAACAGGTGTAGAGCTGTGTGAGTACTATCTAGTCAAACAGTTGTAGAGCTGTATGAGTACTATCTAGTCTAACAGGTGTAGAGCTGTATGAGTACTATCAGTCTAACAGGTGTAGAGCTGTGTGTCTCTGTATGAGTACTATCTAGTCTAACAGGTGTAGAGCTGTGTGAGTACTATCTAGTCTAACAGGTGTAGAGCTGTGTGAGTACTATCTAGTCTAACAGGTGTAGAGCTGTGTCTCTCCTGTGTGAGTACTATCTAGTCTAACAGGTGTAGAGCTGTGTGTCTCCTGTGTGAGTACTATCTAGTCTAACAGGTGTAGAGCTGTATGAGTACTATCTAGTCTAACAGGTCAATAAGAGCTGTGTGTCTCCTGTATGAGTACTATCTAGTCTAACAGGTGTAGAGCTGTGTGTCTCCTGTATGAGTACTATCTAGTCTAACAGATGTAGAGCTGTGTGTCTCCTGTGTGAGTACTATCTAGTCTAACAGGTGTAGAGCTGTGTGTCTCCTGTATGAGTACTATCTAGTCTAACAGGTGTAGAGCTGTGTGAGTACTATCTAGTCTAACAGGTGTAGCTGAGTCTCCTGTATGTCTCAGGGTGTAGAGCTGTATGAGTACTATCTAGTCTAACAGCTTTGTCTCCTGCAGAGTACTATCTAGTCTAACAGGTGTAGAGCTGTGTGAGTACTATCTAGTCTAACAGGTGTAGAGCTTTGTCTCTAGTCTAACAGGTGTAGCTGTGAGTACTAGTCTAACAGTTGTAGAGCTGTATGAGTACTATCTAGTCTAACAGGTGTGGAGAGCCGTGAGAGTACTATCTAGGTCTAACAGGTGTAGAGCTGTATGAGTACTATCTAGTCTAACAGGCGTAGAGCTGTGTGAGTACTATCTCAGTCTAACAGTTGTAGAGCTGTATGATATCCTATCTAGCCCAACAGGTGTAGAGCGGTCTCCTGTATGAGTACTATCTAGTCGCACAGGCGTAGAGCTGTGTGAGTATATCTTAGTCTAACAGGGCGAGAGCTGTGCCTGAAAGTACTATCTAGTCTAACAGGTGAGCTGTATTATACTATCTAGTCTAACAGGTGTGTAGATGTATACTATCTAGTCTAACAGGTGTAGAGCTGTGTGAGTACTATCTAGTCTAACATGAGCTGTATGAGTACTATCTAGTCTAACAGGTGTAGAGCTGTGTGAGTACTATCTAGTCTAACAGGTGTAGAGCTGTATGAGTACTATCTAGTCTAACAGGTGTAGAGCTGTGTGAGTACTATATAGTCTAACAGGTGTAGAGCTGTATGAGTACTATCTAGTCTAACAGGTGTAGAGCTGTGTGAGTACTATCTAGTCTAACAGGTGTAGAGCTGTGTGAGTACTATCTAGTCTAACAGGTGTAGAGCTGTATGAGTACTATCTAGTCTAACAGGTGTAGAGCTGTGTGTCTCTGACCTGAATGAGGACTATGTGACCGTCAGCAGGTGCTGAGCTGTCATTGGTGTATTCCTCCAGTGTTTTAACGACAGTCTTCCTCTGCTCTGCTCTGCCCTCTGATCCATCGCCACACACAGGACTACTGCCCCCTGGAGGACTGGTGGTGTAATACACAACAACACATAGTTAATATAGACACCTCCTCCTCCTCCTCACAGGACTACTGCCCCCTGGAGGACTGGTGGTGTAATACACAACACATAGTTAATATAGACACCTCCTCCTCCTCCTCCTCCTCACAGGACTACTGCCCCCTGGGGGACTGGTGATGTAATACACAACACATAGTTAATATAGACACCTCCTCTTCCTCCTCCTCCTCCTCACAGGACTACTGCCCCCTGGGGGACTGGTGGTGTAATACACAACAACACATAGTTAATATAGACACCTCCTCCTCCTCCTCCTCCTCCTCACAGGACTACTGCCCCCTGGGGGACTGGTGATGTAATACACAACACATAGTTAATATAGACACCTCCTCCTCCTCCTCACAGGACTACTGCCCCCTGGGGGACTGGTGGTGTAATACACAACAACACATAGTTAATATAGACACCT
>NW_025746232.1:102571-144866 GCF_021184085.1 Oncorhynchus gorbuscha | reverse complement strand
GTAGAATGGTAATAATATAGTACAGTATTACATCAGTAGAATGGTAATAATATAGTACAGTATTACATCAGTAGAATGGTAATAATATAGTACAGTATTACATCAGTAGAATGGTAATAATATAGTACAGTATTACATCAGTAGAATGGTAATAATATAGTACAGTATTACATCAGTAGAATGGTAATAATATATTACAGTATTACATCAGTAGAATGGTAATAATATAGTACAGTATTACATCAGTAGAATGGTAATAATATAGTACAGTATTACATCAGTAGAATGGTAATAATATAGTACAGTATTACATCAGTAGAATGGTAATAATATAGTACAGTATTACATCAGTAGAATGGTAATAATATAGTACAGTATTACATCAGTAGAATGGTAATAATAATACAATATTACATCAGTAGAATGGTAATAATATAGTACAGTATTACATCAGTAGAATGGTAATAATATAGTACAGTATTACATCAGTAGAATGGTAATAATATAGTACAGTAGAATTAATAATCAGTAGAATGGTAATAATATAGTACAGTATTACATCAGTAGAATGACCAATAATATGTAATAATATAGTACAGTATTACATCAGTAGAATGGTAATAATATAGTACAATATTATCAGTAGAATGGTAATAATACAGTACAATATTACATCAGTAGAATGGTAATAATATAATACAGTATTACATCAGTAGAATGGTAATAATATAGTACAATATTACATCAGTAGAATGGTAATAATATAGTACAGTATTACATCAGTAGAATGGTAATAATATAGTACAATATTACATCAGTAGAATGGTAATAATATATAGTACAATATTACATCAGTAGAATGGTAATAATATAGTACAGTATTACATCAGTACAATATTACATCAGTAGAATGGTAATAATATAGTACAGTAATACATCAGTAGAATGGTAATAATATAGTACAAGTATTACATCAGTATAATGGTAATATTACATCAGTAGAATGGTACATCAGTAGAATAATATATTACAGTATTACATCAGTATAATGGTAATAATATAGTACAGTATTACATTAGTAGAATGGTAATAATATAGTACAGTATTACATCAGTAGAATGGTAATAATATAGTACAGTATTACATCAGTAGAATGGTAATAATATAGTACAGTATTACATCAGTAGAATGGTAATAATATAGTACAGTATTACATCAGTAGAATGGTAATAATATAGTACAGTATTACATCAGTAGAATGGTAATAATATAGTACATGGTAATAATATTACATCAGTAGAATGGTAATAATATAGTACAGTACAGTATTACATCAGTAGAATGGTAATAATATAGTACAGTATTACATCAGTAGAATGGTAATAATATAGTACAGTATTACATCAGTAGAATGGTAATAATAAGTACAGTATTACATTAGTAGAATGGTAATAATATAGTACAGTATTACATCAGTAGAATGGTAATAATATAGTACAGTATTACATCAGTAGAATGGTAATAATATAGTACATGGTATTACATCAGTAGAATGGTAATAATATAGTACAATATTACATCAGTAGAATGGTAATAATATAGTACAGTAGAAATATTACATTACATAGTAGAATGGTAATAATATAGTACAGTAATACATCAGTAGAATGGTAATAATATAGTACAGTATTACATCAGTAGAATGGTAATAATATAGTACAATATTACATCAGTAGAATGGTAATAATATAGTACAGTATTACATCAGTAGAATGGTAATAATATAGTACAGTATTACATCAGTAGAATGGTAATAATATAGTAAGTATTATACAGTATTACATCAGTAGAATGGTAATAATATAGTACAGTATTATTAGTAGAATGGTAATAATATATACAGTACAATGGTAATAATATAGTACAGTATTACATCAGTAGAATGGTAATAATATAGTACAGTATTACATCAGTAGAATGGTAATAATATAGTACAGTATTACATCAGTAGAATGGTAATAATATAGTACAGTATTACATCAGTATAATATATATACAGTAGAATGGTAATAATATAGTACAGTATTACATCAGTAGAATGGTAATAATATAGTACAATATTACATACAGTAGAATGGTAATAATATAGTACAGTATTACATAGTAGCAGTAATAATATAGTACAGTAATACATCAGTAGAATGGACAGTATTACATCAGTATAATGGTAATAATATTACATATTACATCAGTAGAATGGTAATAATATATTACAGTATTACATCAGTAGAATGGTAATAATATAGAACCAGTAAATGGTAATAAATACACAATATTATTAGAATGGTAATAATATAGTACAATATTAATCAGTAGAATGGTAACATATATATTTAATCAGTAGAATGGTAATAATATATTACAATAACCAGTAAATGGTAATAATATAATACAATATTACTATATTATAGTACAGTATTACATCAGTAAATGGTAATATATATAATACAGTAGGGACATAGTAGAAAATGGTAATATTTAACAGGAACCAGTAGGAAACACTATATTAAACAGGAACAGAAACAGGTAACAGAAACAGGAGACACTATATTAAACAGGAACCAGTAACAGCAGACACTATATTTAACAGGAACCAGTAACAGGAGAAACAGGAGACACTATATTTAACAGGAACCAGAAACAGGAAACACTATATTAAACAGGAACCAGAAACAGGAAACACTATATTAAACAGGAACCAGAAACAGGAAACACTATATTAAACAGGAACCAGAAACAGGAGACACTATATTAAACAGGAACCAGTAACAGGAGACACTATATTTAACAGGAACCAGTAACAGGAGAAACAGGAAACACTATATTTAACAGGAACCAGAAACAGGAGACACTATATTTAACAGGAACCAGAAACAGGAAACACTATATTTAACAGGAACCAGAAACAGGAGACACTATATTTAACAGGAACCAGAAACAGGAGACACTATATTTAACAGGAACCAGTAACAGGAAACACTATATTTAACAGGAACCAGAAACAGGAAACACTATATTAAACAGGAACCAGAAACAGGAAACACTATATTAAACAGGAACCAGAAACAGGAGACACTATATTTAACAGGAACCAGTAACAAACACTATATTTAACAGGAACCAGAAACAGGAAACACTATATTTAACAGGAACCAGAAACAGGAGACACTATAACAGGAACCAGAAACAGGAAACACTATATTTAACAGGAACCAGAAACAGGAAACACTATATTAAACAGGAACCAGTAACAGGAAACACTATATTAAACAGGAACCAGAAACAGGAGACACTATATTTAACAGGAACTATATTTAACAGGAACCAGTAACAGGAGACACTATATTTAACAGGAACCAGTAACAGGAAACACTATATTTAACAGGAACCAGTAACAGGAGACACTATATTAAACAGGAACCAGTAACAGGAGACACTATATTTAACAGGAACCAGTAACAGGAAACACTATATTTAACAGGAACCAGAAACAGGAGACACTATGTTTTTTATAGGGAACTTAATCCCGTCATCTCCTGGGGGCTTTCTGCTCTGCTCTGTGTGGTGAAATGCATGCTGGTCGTGTTTCTGGCCATGGCTTGGTTGGCGTGACTTTGTGGTTGGTTGAACATGGAGTCTTGCTGTGCTCACAGACTGATCGGCACTGCATCACCGCACACCCGCCTGTCGCATGTGTGTGTGTGTGTGTGTGTGTGTGTGTGTGTGTGTGTGTGTGTGTGTGTGTGTGTGTGTGTGTGTGTGTGTGTGTGTGTGTGTGTGTGTGCGTGCGTGCGTGCGTGCGTGCGTGCGTGCGTGCGTGCGTGCGTGCGCGTGTATGTGCGTGTTTGCCTGATTGAACAGCTGATGGCAGCATTACATGAATTAAAATCTGTGTCCTTTATAGAACATATGGGAATCTGTTGCAAGGCAGTTCTGTCAAATTAGTCTTTGAAAACAAATATTACATTTTAATGAAGAAATCTATCTATTTCCATTTATTATGAATTATCAATACATTATTGATCGTGTGGCGTAATTCATTCAGCACACAGAAATATTTACCATCCAAAAGCATTTCATATGTATTGAGTCCTACATCAGCCTTGCTATGGATCAGACTGTGTGATGGTGTATTCTGTCAATATATGTATAGATCCATGAACCCGGCAGAATATCAATGTTACTGACTGGAATCAATCACATTGATTAACCATCTGTGTGTGTGTGTGTGTGTGTGTGTGTGTGTGTGTGTGTGTGTGTGTGTGTGTGTGTGTGTGTGTGTGTGTGTGTGTGTGTGTGTGTGTGTGTGTGTGTGTGTGTGTGTGTGTGTGTGTGTGTGTGTGTGTGTGTGTGTGTGTGTGTGTGTGTGTGTGTGTGTTTCCAGGGGGGCTATGCTGCCTACAGGTATACTCAGCCTGCTGCCGCCACAGCAGCTGCTGCATTCGGTGACAGGTAAGATGGACCTCTTCTTTTTTATCTCTCGCTCTCCGTCTCTCTTTCTGTAGCTCTCTCTCTCTCTCACTCAACCTCTCTCTCTCTCTCACTCAACCTCTCTCTCTCTCTCGCTCAACCTCTCCCTCTCTCTCTCTCTCTCTCTCAACCTCTCCCCCTCTCTCTCTCTCTCTCTCTCTCTCTCTCTCTCTCTCTCTCTCTCTGTCCTCTCCCTCCCTCTCCCCTCTCATGCCTCTCTCTCTCTCTCTCTCTCTGTCTCTCTCTCTCTCTGCCTTTCTCTCTCTCTCTCTCTGTCCCTCTTTCTCTCTCTCTGTCCCTCTCTCTCCCTCTCTCTCTCTCTCTCTCTCTCTCTCTCTCTCTCTCTCTCTCTCTCTCTCTCTCTTTCTCTCCCTCTCTGTCCCTCTTTCTCTCTCTCTGTCCCCCTCTCATGCTCTCGCTCTCTCTCTGTCTCTCCTTCTCTCTCACTACTCTCTCTCTCTCTTGCTCTACCTCTATCTCTCTCTGTGTCTCTCTCTCTCTCTCTCTCTCTCTCTCTCTGTCCCTCTTTCTCTCTCTCTCTGTCCCTCTTTCTCTCTCTCTCGCTCAACCTCTCTCTCTCTCTCTCTGTCTCTGTCTCTCTCTCTCTCTGTCTCTCTCTCTGCCTTCTCTCTCTCTCTGTCCCTCTTTCTCTCTGCCTTTCTCTCCCTCTCTCTCTCTCTCTCTCTCTCTCTCTCTCTCCCTCTCTCTCTCTCTCTCTCTCTCTCTCTCTCTCTCTCTCTCTCTCTCTCTCTCTCTCTCTCTCTCTCTGTCCCTCTCTTTTCTCTCTCTCTCTGTCTCCTCTTTCTCTCTGCCTTTCTCTCCCTCTCTCTCTCTCTCTCTCTCTCCTCTGTCTTCTCTCTCTCTCTCTCTATCTCTCTCTGTCCCTCTCTCTCTCTCTCTCTCTCTCTCTCTCTCTCTCTCTCTCTCTCTCTCTCTCTCTCTCTCTCTCTCTCTCTCTCTCTCTGTCTCTCTCTGTCTCTCTCTCTCTCTGTCCCCTCTCATGCTCTCGCTCTCTCTGTCTCTCCTTCTTCTCACTCTTCTCTCTCTCTCTCTCTCTCTCTCTCTCTCTCTCTCTCTCTCTCCCTCTCTCTCTCTCTCTCTCTCTCTCTCTCTCTCTCTCTCTCTCTCTCTCTCTCTCTCTCTCTCTCCCTCTCTGTCCCTCTTTCTCTCTCTCTGTCCCCTCTCATGCTCTCGCTCTCTCTCTCTCTCCCTCTCTCTCTCACTACTCTCTCTCTCTCTCTCTCTTGCTCTACCTCTATCTCTCTCTGTCCCTCTCTCTCTCTCTCTCTCTCTCTCTCTCTCTCTCTCTCTACTCTCTCTCTCTCTGTCCCTCTTTCTCTCTCTCTCTCTCTCTCTCTCTGTCCCTCTCTTCTCTCTCTCCTCTCTTCTCTCTCTCTCTCTCTCTCTCTCTCTCTCTCTCTTTCTCTCTCTCTCTCTCTCTCTCTCTCTCTCTCTCTCTCTACTCTCTCTCTGTAAGTAATAATGTCCGCATAAACAGTAAAAAAAACAGCAAAAACTACAGTATTTAATGTGTGTATACCCTGCCCATTTATTGCACCCCATATCACAATTAGTGAGTGAGAAACCTGCGTGCCAAGTATAGACCATATGTGGTGTTCTCTACAGGTCATAGAAAAGAGCAGAAGACCTACCCCTACCCACCTACCTACCTACCTACCTACCTACCTACCAACCTACCCCCCTACCTACCTAGCTCCCTACCTACCCACCTACCTACCCCCCTACCTACCTAGCTCCCTACCTACCTACCCACCTACCTACCTACCTACCCACCTACCTACCTACCTCCCTACCTACCCCCCTACCTACCTAGCTCCCTACCTACCTACCTACCTACCTACTTACCTACCTACCTACCTACCTACCTCCCAACCTACCTACCTACCCACCTACCAACCTACCTACCTACCTACCTCCCAACCTACCTACCTACCTACCTACCTACCTACCTACCTACTTACCTACCTACCTACCTACCTATATACCTACCTACCTACATACCTACCTACCTACCTCCCTACCTACCTACCTACCTACCTACCTACCTACCTACCTACCCACCTACCTACCCACCTACCTACCTACCTACCTACCTACCTACCTACCCACCCTACCTACCTACCTACCTACCTACCCCCCCGCATTCTAGCTCTCTCTCACCCTCTCTCTCTCCCTCTCTCTCTCTCTCTCTCTCTCTCCCTCCCTCTCTGTCTCTCTCTCTCTCTCTCTCTCTCTCTCTCTCTCTCTCTCTCTCTCTCTCTCTCTCTCTCTCTCTCCCTCTCTGTCTCTCTCGCTCTATACCTCTCACTCTCTCACTCTCTCGAGTTCTACCTCTCTCTCACCCTCTCTCTCTCTCCCTCGCGTTCTACCTCTCTCTCACCCTCTCTCATTCTCAGTCTCTCTCTCTCTCTCTCGTAGTTTATTAGTATAATTCCTTGGTCCAATCAGGAAGGTTGGATTGGAAGGTTTAATTGTCTGATTAAATCAAATGAGCTTGAAGACAGAATTTAGCGGTGGAACTAAAGTGAGGGAGTGGGGCAGGAGGGGTGACATTAGGGGGACGGACCAGACAGGGCTGAAGGATGACATGCAGGGTTTAGCGGTGGAACCAAAGTGAGGGAGTGGGGCAGGAGGGGTGACATTAGGGGGACGGACCAGACAGGGCTGAAGGATGACATGCAGGGTTTGCAGTAGAAAGTCAGCCCCAAAGTGTTGCTCAGTAGATTCAGTCTGTTAACTTCACATCCTGTAAGGGAAGGTATATTTATCATGGAACAGTAGACAATACTGTGGTGTTATCATGGAACAGTAGACAGTACTGTGGTGTTAACATGGAACAGTAGACAGTACTGTGGTGTTATCATGGAACAGTAGACAGTACTGTGGTGTTATCATGGAACAGTAGACAGTACTGTGGTGTTATCATGGAACAGTAGATAGTACTGTGGTGTTATAATGGAACAGTAAACAGTACTGTGGTGTTATAATGGAACAGTAGACAGTACTGTGGTGTTATCATGGAACAGTAGACAGTACTGTGGTGTTAACATGGAACAGTAGACAGTACTGTGGTGTTAGATGTAGATATTTAACATGGAACAGTAAACAGTACTGTGGTGTTATCATGGAACAGTAGATATTACTGTGGTGTTATCATGGAACAGTAGACAGTACTGTGGTGTTATCATGGAACAGTAGACAGTACTGTGGTGTTATCATGGAACAGTAGATAGTACTGTGGTGTTATCATGGAACAGTAGATATTACTGTGGTGTTAGATGTAGATATTTAACATGGAACAGTAGGTATTACTGTGGTGTTATCATGGAACAGTAGATATTACTGTGGTGTTATCATGGAACAGTAGACAGTACTGTGGTGTTATCATGGAACAGTAGATATTACTGTGGTGTTAGATGTATAGTAGATATTTAACATGGAACAGTAGACAGTACTGTGGTGTTAGATGTATAGTAGATATTTAACATGGAACAGTAGACAGTACTGTGGTGTTAGATGTATAGTAGATATTTAACATGGAACAGTAGACAGTACTGTGGTGATAGATGTAGATATTTAACATGGAACAGTAGACAGTAATGTGGTGATAGATGTAGATATTTAACATGGAACAGCAGACAGTACTGTGGTGTTAGATGTAGATATTTAACATGGAACAGTAGACAGTACTGTGGTGATAGATGTAGATATTTAACATGGAACAGTAGACAGTACTGTGGTGTTAGATGTAGATATTTAACATGGAACAGTAGACAGTACTGTGGTGATAGATGTAGATATTTAACATGGAACAGTAGACAGTACTGTGGTGATAGATGTAGATATTTAACATGGAACAGTAGACAGTACTGTGGTGATAGATGTAGATATTTAACATGGAACAGTAGACAGTACTGTGGTGATAGATGGAGATATTTAACATGGAACAGTAGACAGTACTGTGGTGATAGATGGAGATATTTAACATGGAACAGTAGACAGTACTGTGGTGATAGATGTAGATATTTAACATGGAACAGTAGACAGTACTGTGGTGATAGATGTAGATATTTAACATGGAACGGTAGACAGTACTGTGGTGATAGATGGAGATATTTAACATGGAACAGTAGACAGTACTGTGGTGATAGATGTAGATATTTAACATGGAACAGTAGACAGTACTGTGGTGATAGATGTAGATATTTAACATGGAACAGTAGACAGTACTGTGGTGATAGATGGAGATATTTAACATGGAACAGTAGACAGTACTGTGGTGATAGATGGAGATATTTAACATGGAACAGTAGACAGTACTGTGGTGATAGATGGAGATATTTAACATGGAACAGTAGACAGTACTGTGGTGATAGATGTAGATATTTAACATGGAACAGTAGACAGTACTGTGGTGATAGATGTAGATATTTAACATGGAACAGTAGACAGTACTGTGGTGATAGATGGAGATATTTAACATGGAACAGTAGACAGTACTGTGGTGATAGATGTAGATATTTAACATGGAACAGTAGACAGTACTGTGGTGATAGATGTAGATATTTAACATGGAACAGTAGACAGTACTGTGGTGATAGATGGAGATATTTAACATGGAACAGTAGACAGTACTGTGGTGATAGATGGAGATATTTAACATGGAACAGTAGACAGTACTGTGGTGATAGATGGAGATATTTAACATGGAACAGTAGACAGTACTGTGGTGATAGATGTAGATATTTAACATGGAACGGTAGACAGTACTGTGGTGATAGATGGAGATATTTAACATGGAACAGTAGACAGTACTGTGGTGATAGATGGAGATATTTAACATGGAACAGTAGACAGTACTGTGGTGATAGATGGAGATATTTAACATGGAACAGTAGACAGTACTGTGGTGATAGATGGAGATATTTAACATGGAACAGTAGACAGTATGGAGATATTTAACATGGAACAGTAGACAGTACTGTGGTGATAGATGGGTGATAGATAGATGTAGATATTTAACATGGAACAGTAGACAGTACTGTGGTGATAGATGTAGATATTTAACATGGAACAGTAGACAGTACTGTGGTGATAGATGGAGATATTTAACATGGAACAGTAGACAGTACTGTGGTGATAGATGTAGATATTTAACATGGAACAGTAGACAGTACTGTGGTGATAGATGGAGATATTTAACATGGAACAGTAGACAGTACTGTGGTGATAGATGGAGATATTTAACATGGAACAGTAGACAGTACTGTGGTGATAGATGTAGATATTTAACATGGAACAGTAGACAGTACTGTGGTGTTAGATGTAGATATTTAACATGGAACAGTAGACAGTACTGTGGTGATAGATGGAGATATTTAACATGGAACAGTAGACAGTACTGTGGTGATAGATGGAGATATTTAACATGGAACAGTAGACAGTACTGTGGTGATAGATGGAGATATTTAACATGGAACAGTAGCGCATACCTCTTTCTGTTATATTCTCTGCCTTAAGCTTCAGATTCAATACTTTTCATGTTAAATCCTTTGTCCCATCCTCTCTTCCACATCATCCCTCTTTCTCCCCATACCTCTTCACTTCATCCTCTATCCCTCTATCCCTAAATCATCCTCTTTCTCCCCATACCTCTTCACTTCATCCTCTACCCCTCTATCTCTAAATCATCCTCTTTCTCCCCATAACTCTTCACTTCATCCTCTACCCCTCTATCTCTAAATCAGCCTCTTTCTCCCTATACCTCTTCACTTCATCCTCTACCCCTCTATCTCTAAATCATCCTTTCTCCCCATACCTCTTCACTTCATCCTCTACCCCTCTATCTCTAAATCATCCTCTTTCTCCCCATACCTCTTCACTTTATAGTCCTACCCTCTATCTCTGAATCAATTCCCTTCCCCACGTCTCCCTCCCCACTTCCCTCCCCCATCCCGTCTTCTCTTTCCTCCTGTCTTACCTCCCCCTCCCCAGATCTCCCCTCAGAAAGCACAGGGGTATTGTGAATCTTCCATCCACCTCCTTACCCTCCATGCCTCTCCCCATCCCGTCTTCCCCTCTCCTCCCTCCCCCTCCCCAGATCTCCCCTCAGAAAGCACAGTGCTATTGTGAATCTTATCTTCTCTTGCAGAGATAATTTGGTCCTCCTTGCAGCAGATGAAATTTCTTGTAACACCTCTTCAGGTAATCATAAATACAAAGAGTTATAGAATACAACTCAGTATCAAATCACATCACCCCGCCCCTCTCTCTCTCTCTCTCTCTCTCTCTCTCTCTCTCTCTCTCCCAATCTCTCTCTCTCTCTCTCTCTCTCTCTCTCTCTCTCTCTCTCTCTCTCTCTCTCTCTCTCTCTCTCTCTCTCTCTCTCTCTCTCCCAATCCCTCTCACTCTCACTCTATCTCGCTCTCTCTCACACTCTCTAGTTCTCTCTCTCCCATTCTCTCTCTCTCTCTCTCTCTCTCTCACTCTCTCTCTCTCTCTCTCGCCCATTCTCTCTCTCTCTCTCGCTCTCTCTCGCTCTATCGCTCTCTCTCTCCCATTCTATCTTTCTCTCTCCCATTCTATCTCTCTCTCCATCTCTCTCTCATATTCTATCTCTCTCTCCCCTCTCTCTCCCATTCTCTCTCTCTCTCTCGCTCTATCGCTCTCTACCTCTCTCTCTCTCCCATTCTCTCTCTCTCTCTCCAATTCTCTCTCTCCAATTCTTCTCTCTCTCTCTCTCTCTCTCTCTCTCTCTCTCTCTCTCTCTCTCTCTCTCTCGCTCTATTACTCTCTCTCCCATTCTCTCTCTCTCTCTCTCCCTCTCTCTCTCCCATTCTCTCTCTCGCTCTCTCTCACTTTCTCTCTCTGTCTATCTCTCTCTGTCTCTTATTAGTTATAACAACTGGTGTCATCTATGACTGATGATCTATTAGGAACCATTATTAGTGCTAAAATACCATTGGCTGTTAGTAGAGACTATAGGTCAGTATGGTAGAGACTGTAGGTCAGTATAGTAGAGACTGTACTGTAGGTCAGTATAGGTCAGTATAGTAGAGACTGTACTGTAGGTCAGTATAGTAGAGACTGTAGGTCAGTATAGTAGAGACTGTAGGTCAGTATAGTAGAGACTGTATTGTAGGTCAGTATGGTAGAGACTGTACTGTAGGTCAGTATAGTAGAGACTGTACTGTAGGTCAGTATAATAGAGACTGTAGTTCAGTATAGTAGAGACTGTACTGTAGGTCAGTATAGTAGAGACTGTAAGTCAGTATAGTAGAGACTGTAGGTCAGTATAGTATAGACTGCAGGTCAGTATGGTAGAGACTGTACTGTAGGTCAGTATAGTAGAGACTGTACTGTAGGTCAGTATAGTAGAGACTGTAGGTCAGTATAGTAGAGACTGTACTGTAGGTCAGTATAGTAGAGACTGTAGGTCAGTATGGTAGAGACTGTAGGTCAGTATAGTAGAGACTGTAGGTCAGTATAGTAGAGACTATAGGCCAGTATAGTAGAGACTGTACTGTAGGTCAGTATAGTAGAGACTGTAGGTCAGTATAGTAGAGACTGTACTGTAGGTCAGTATAGTAGAGACTGTAGGTCAGTATAGTAGATACTGTAGGTCAGTATAGTAGAGACTGTAGGTCAGTATAGTAGAGACTGTAGGTCAGTATAGTAGAGACTGTAGGTCAGTATAGTAGAGACTGCAGGTCAGTATAGTAGAGACTGTAGGTCAGTATGGTAGAGACTGTAGGTCAGTATGGTAGAGACTGTACTGTAGGTCAGTATAGTAGAGACTGTACTGTAGGTCAGTATAGTAGAGACTATAGGTCAGTATAGTAGAGACTGTACTGTAGGTCAGTATAGTAGAGACTGTAGGTCAGTATAGTAGAGACTATAGGTCAGTATAGTAGAGACTGTACTGTAGGTCAGTATAGTACAGACTGTAGGTCAGTATAGTAGAGACTGTACTGTAGGTCAGTATAGTAGAGACTATAGGTCAGTATAGTAGAGACTGTACTGTAGGTCAGTATAGTAGAGACTGTAGGTCAGTATAGTAGAGACTGTACTGTAGGTCAGTATAGTAGAGACTGTACTGTAGGTCAGTATAGTAGAGACTATAGGTCAGTATAGTAGAGACTGTAGGTCAGTATAGTAGAGACTGTAGGTCAGTATAGTAGAGACTGTACTGTAGGTCAGTATAATAGAGACTGTAGGTCAGTATAGTAGAGACTGTACTGTAGGTCAGTATAGTAGAGACTGTACTGTAGGTCAGTATAGTAGAGACTGTAGGTCAGTATAGTAGAGACTGTAGGTCAGTATAGTATAGACTGTAGGTCAGTATGGTAGAGACTGTACTGTAGGTCAGTATAGTAGAGACTGTACTGTAGGTCAGTATAGTAGAGAATGTAGGTCAGTATAGTAGAGACTGTACTGTAGATCAGTATAGTAGAGACTGTAGGTCAGTATAGTAGAGACTGTAGGTCAGTATAGTAGAGACTGTAGGTCAGTATGGTAGAGACTGTTGGTCAGTATAGTAGAGACTGTAGGTCAGTGTAGTAGAGACTATAGGCCAGTATAGTAGAGACTGTACTGTAGGTCAGTATAGTAGTGACTGTAGGTCAGTATAGTAGAGACTGTACTGTAGGTCAGTATAGTAGAGACTGTAGGTCAGTATAGTAGAGACTGTAGGTCAGTATAGTAGAGACTGTAGGTCAGTATAGTAGAGACTGCAGGTCAGTATAGTAGAGACTGTAGGTCAGTATAGTAGAGACTGTAGGTCAGTATAGTAGAGACTGCAGGTCAGTATAGTAGAGACTGTAGGTCAGTATGGTAGAGACTGTAGGTCAGTATGGTAGAGACTGTAGGTCAGTATAGTAGAGACTGTACTGTAGGTCAGTATAGTAGAGACTATAGGTCAGTATAGTAGAGACTGTACTGTAGGTCAGTATAGTAGAGACTGTAGGTCAGTATAGTAGAGACTATAGGTCAGTATAGTAGAGACTGTAGGTCAGTATAGTAGAGACTGTAGGTCAGTATAGTAGAGACTGTACTGTAGGTCAGTATAGTAGAGACTGTAGGTCAGTATGGTAGAGACTGTAGGTCAGTATAGTAGAGACTGTACTGTAGGTCAGTATAGTAGAGACTGTAGGTCAGTGTGGTAGAGACTGTAGGTCAGTATAGTAGAGACTTTACTGTAGGTCAGTATAGTAGAGACTTTACTGTAGGTCAGTATAGTAGAGACTGTAGGTCAGTATAGTAGTGACTGTAGGTCAGTATAGTAGTGACTGTAGGTCGGTATAGTAGAGACTTTACTGTAGGTCAGTATAATAGAGACTGTAGTTCAGTATAGTAGAGAGACTGTAGGTCTGTAGGTCAGTATAGTAGAGACTGTAAGTCAGTATACTGTAGGTCAGTATAGTAGGTCAGTATAGTAGAGAGACTGTAGGTCAGTATAGTAGAGACTGTACTGTAGGTCAGTATAGTAGAGACTGTCAGGTATAGTAGAGACTGTAGGTCAGTATGGTAGAGACTGTAGGTCAGTATAGTAGAGACTGTAGGTCAGTATAGTAGAGACTATAGGCCAGTATAGTAGAGACTGTACTGTAGGTCAGTATAGTAGAGACTGTAGGTCAGTATAGTAGAGACTGTACTGTAGGTCAGTATAGTAGAGACTGTAGGTCAGTATAGTAGATACTGTAGGTCAGTATAGTAGAGACTGTAGGTCAGTATAGTAGAGACTGTAGGTCAGTATAGTAGAGACTGTAGGTCAGTATAGTAGAGACTGCAGGTCAGTATAGTAGAGACTGTAGGTCAGTATGGTAGAGACTGTAGGTCAGTATGGTAGAGACTGTACTGTAGGTCAGTATAGTAGAGACTGTACTGTAGGTCAGTATAGTAGAGACTATAGGTCAGTATAGTAGAGACTGTACTGTAGGTCAGTATAGTAGAGACTGTAGGTCAGTATAGTAGAGACTATAGGTCAGTATAGTAGAGACTGTACTGTAGTCAGTATAGTACAGACTGTAGGTCAGTATAGTAGAGACTGTACTGTAGGTCAGTATAGTAGAGACTATAGGTCAGTATAGTAGAGACTGTACTGTAGGTCAGTATAGTAGAGACTGTAGGTCAGTATAGTAGAGACTGTACTGTAGGTCAGTATAGTAGAGACTGTACTGTAGGTCAGTATAGTAGAGACTATAGGTCAGTATAGTAGAGACTGTAGGTCAGTATAGTAGGACTGTAGGTCAGTATAGTAGAGACTGTACTGTAGGTCAGTATAGTAGAGACTAGTAGAGACTGTAGGTCAGTATAGTAGAGACTGTACTGTAGGTCAGTATAGTAGAGACTGTAGGTCAGTATAGTAGAGACTGTAGGTCAGTATAGTATAGAGGTCAGTATAGTAGAGACTGTACTGTAGGTCAGTATAGTAGAGACTGTACTGTAGGTCAGTATAGTAGAGAATGTAGGTCAGTATAGTAGAGACTGTACTGTAGATCAGTATAGTAGAGACTGTAGGTCAGTATAGTAGAGACTGTAGGTCAGTATAGTAGAGACTGTAGGTCAGTATGGTAGAGACTGTTGGTCAGTATAGTAGAGACTGTAGGTCAGTAGTAGAGAGTAGAGACTATCAGTATAGTAGAGAGTACTGTAGGTCAGTATAGTAGTGACTGTAGGTCAGTATAGTAGAGTCACTAGTAGAGACTGTAGGTCAGTATAGTAGAGACCGTAGGTCAGTATAGTAGAGACTGTAGGTCAGTATAGTAGAGACTGTAGGTCAGTATAGTAGAGACTGCAGGTCAGTATAGTAGAGACTGTAGGTCAGTATAGTAGAGACTGTAGGTCAGTATAGTAGAGACTGTAGGTCAGTATAGTAGAGACTGTAGGTCAGTATGGTAGAGACTGTAGGTCAGTATGGTAGAGACTGTAGGTCAGTATAGTAGAGACTGTACTGTAGGTCAGTATAGTAGAGACTGTAGGTCAGTATAGTAGAGACTGTACTGTAGGTCAGTATAGTAGAGACTGTAGGTCAGTATAGTAGTAGAGACTGTAGGTCAGTATAGTAGAGACTGTAGGTCAGTATAGTAGAGACTGTACTGTAGGTCAGTATAGTAGAGACTGTAGGTCAGTATGGTAGAGACTGTAGGTCAGTATAGTAGAGACTGTACTGTAGGTCAGTATAGTAGAGACTGTAGGTCAGTGTGGTAGAGACTGTAGGTCAGTATAGTAGAGACTTTACTGTAGGTCAGTATAGTAGAGACTTTACTGTAGGTCAGTATAGTAGAGACTGTAGGTCAGTATAGTAGTGACTGTAGGTCAGTATAGTAGTGACTGTAGGTCGGTATAGTAGAGACTTTACTGTAGGTCAGTATAGTAGAGACTTTACTGTAGGTCAGTATAGTAGAGACTGTACTGTAGGTCAGTATAGTAGAGACTGTACTGTAGGTCAGTATAGTAGAGACTGTAGGTCAGTATGGTAGAGACTGTAGGTCAGTATAGTAGAGACTGTACTGTAGGTCAGTATAGTAGAGACTGTAGGTCAGTATAGTAGAGACTGTAGGTCAGTATAGTAGAGACTTTACTGTAGGTCAGTATAGTAGAGACTGTAGGTCAGTATAGTAGTGACTGTAGGTCAGTATAGTAGTGACTGTAGGTCAGTATAGTAGAGACTTTACTGTAGGTCATTATAGTAGAGACTTTACTGTAGGTCAGTATAGTAGAGACTTTACTGTAGGTCAGTATAGTAGAGACTGTAGGTCAGTATAGTAGAGACTTTACTGTAGGTCAGTATAGTAGAGACTTTACTGTAGGTCAGTATAGTAGAGACTGTAGGTCAGTATAGTAGTGACTGTAGGTCAGTATAGTAGAGACTGTAGGTCAGTATAGTAGAGACTGTAGGTCAGTATAGTAGAGACTGTAGGTCAGTATAGTAGAGACTGTACTGTAGGTCAGTATAGTAGAGACTGTACTGTAGGTCAGTATAGTAGAGACTGTACTGTAGGTCAGTATAGTAGAGACTGTAGGTCAGTATAGTAGAGACTTTACTGTAGGTCAGTATAGTAGAGACTTTACTGTAGGTCAGTATAGTAGAGACTGTAGGTCAGTATAGTAGTGACTGTAGGTCAGTATAGTAGTGACTGTAGGTCAGTATAGTAGAGACTTTACTGTAGGTCAGTATAGTAGAGACTTTACTGTAGGTCAGTATATAGTAGAGACTTTACTGTAGGTCAGTATAGTAGAGACTGTAGGTCAGTATAGTAGAGACTTTACTGTAGGTCAGTATAGTAGAGACTTTACTGTAGGTCAGTATAGTAGAGACTGTAGGTCAGTATAGTAGTGACTGTAGGTCAGTATAGTAGAGACTGTAGGTCAGTATAGTAGAGACTGTAGGTCAGTATAGTAGAGACTGTAGGTCAGTATAGTAGAGACTGTACTGTAGGTCAGTATAGTAGAGACTGTACTGTAGGTCAGTATAGTAGAGACTTTACTGTAGGTCAGTATAGTAGAGCAGGTTGGTGAGACTGTGTAGAACAACGTCCCAATGTATTGGGGATTAACCCACACACACACACACACACACACACACACACACACACACACACACACACACACACACACACACACACACACACACACACACACACACACACACACACACACACACACACACACACACACACACACACACACACACACACACACACAGACACAGACACAGACACAGACACACACACACAGACACAGACACACACACAGACAATGTCCAAAACTAATGGGAATTAACTGAGCCTAATCGCACAGCGCTGGGACCGTATGCAAATCAGCTTATTTATATTTGCAAGCCAGGCTGCTGATTGGCTGTTATCAGTATGCGCGGGCAGTCAGGCTCAGAGGGGGAGATTAGAACTCTGCTATCGCCAACGCCTCTGCTCGCTGCCCCTCGGAACTCTGGGATATGGAACCTCTCTCTGAGGGTTTTAGTTTTACCATGTCTGTCTGTCTCTCTCTCTGTGTCTGTCTATCTGTCTGTCTGTCTGTCTGTCTGTCTGTCTGTCTGTCTGTCTGTCTGTCTGTCTGTCTGTCTGTCTGTCTGTCTGTCTCTCTGTCTCTCTGTCTCTCTGTCTCTCTGTCTCTCTGTCTCTCTGTCTGTCTGTCTCAATATGAAAATGTAACCAATTATTTTCTTGTTAGGGTAAAACCTGCTGTTATTCACTATGACTTACAGCCAACGTTATTCTATGTTTTAATTTCTTATTAAACATATTAAGATGTAGTAGGATAGGAGGTTATTACCTTTTTGGAGATGGCTGTTACATGTACCTGTGTGTCATACATTCACAGATGCTGAGTCTTCTGTTTCTGCACTGAGATGGCCGTTACATGTACCTGTGTGTCATACAGTCACAGATGCTGAGTCTTCTGTTTCTGCACTGAGATGGCTGTTACATGTACCTGTGTGTCATACAGTCACAGATGCTGAGTCTTCTGTTTCTGCACTGAGATGGCTGTTACATGTACCTGTGTGGCATACATTCACAGATGCTGAGTCTTCTGTTTCTGCACTGAGATGGCTGTTACATGTACCTGTGTGTCATACAGTCACAGATGCTGAGTCTTCTGTTTCTGCACTGAGATGGCCGTTACATGTACCTGTGTGGCATACATTCACAGATGCTGAGTCTTCTGTTTCTGCACTGAGATGGCCGTTACATGTACCTGTGTGTCATACAGTCACAGATGCTGAGTCTTCTGTTTCTGCACTGAGATGGCTGTTACATGTACCTGTGTGTCATACATTCACAGATGCTGAGTCTTCTGTTTCTGCACTGAGATGGCCGTTACATGTACCTGTGTGGCATACATTCACAGATGCTGAGTCTTCTGTTTCTGCACTGAGACGGCCGTTACATGTACCTGTGTGTCATACAGTCACAGATGCTGAGTCTTCTGTTTCTGCACTGAGACGGCCGTTACATGTACCTGTGTGGCATACAGTCACAGATGCTGAGTCTTCTGTTTCTGCACTGAGATGGCTGTTACATGTACCTGTGTGTCATACAGTCACAGATGCTGAGTCTTCTGTTTCTGCACTGAGATGGCTGTTACATGTACCTGTGTGGCATACATTCACAGATGCTGAGTCTTCTGTTTCTGCACTGAGATGGCTGTTACATGTACCTGTGTGTCATACAGTCACAGATGCTGAGTCTTCTGTTTCTGCACTGAGATGGCTGTTACATGTACCTGTGTGGCATACAGTCACAGATGCTGAGTCTTCTGTTTCTGCACTGAGATGGCTGTTACATGTACCTGTGTGTCATACAGTCACAGATGCTGAGTCTTCTGTTTCTGCACTGAGACGGCCGTTACATGTACCTGTGTGGCATACAGTCACAGATGCTGAGTCTTCTGTTTCTGCACTGAGATGGCTGTTACATGTACCTGTGTGTCATACAGTCACAGATGCTGAGTCTTCTGTTTCTGCACTGAGATCTGGCATACATTCACAGATGCTGAGTCTTCTGTTTCTGCACTGAGACGGCCGTTACATGTACCTGTGTGTCATACAGTCACAGATGCTGAGTCTTCTGTTTCTGCACTGAGATGGCTGTTACATGTACCTGTGTGTCATACAGTCACAGATGCTGAGTCTTCTGTTTCTGCACTGAGATGGCTGTTACATGTACCTGTGTGTCATACAGTCACAGATGCTGAGTCTTCTGTTTCTGCACTGAGATGGCTGTTACATGTACCTGTGTGTCATACATTCACAGATGCTGAGTCTTCTGTTTCTGCACTGAGATGGCCGTTACATGTACCTGTGTGTCATACAGTCACAGATGCTGAGTCTTCTGTTTCTGCACTGAGATGGCTGTTACATGTACCTGTGTGTCATACAGTCACAGATGCTGAGTCTTCTGTTTCTGCACTGAGATGGCTGTTACATGTACCTGTGTGGCATACAGTCACAGATGCTGAGTCTTCTGTTTCTGCACTGAGACGGCTGTTACATGTACCTGTGTGGCATACAGTCACAGATGCTGAGTCTTCTGTTTCTGCACTGAGATGGCTGTTACATGTACCTGTGTGTCATACAGTCACAGATGCTGAGTCTTCTGTTTCTGCACTGAGATGGCTGTTACATGTACCTGTGTGTCATACAGTCACAGATGCTGAGTCTTCTGTTTCTGCACTGAGACGGCCGTTACATGTACCTGTGTGTCATACAGTCACAGATGCTGAGTCTTCTGTTTCTGCACTGAGATGGCCGTTACATGTACCTGTGTGGCATACAGTCACAGATGCTGAGTCTTCTGTTTCTGCACTGAGATGGCTGTTACATGTACCTGTGTGTCATACAGTCACAGATGCTGAGTCTTCTGTTTCTGCACTGAGATGGCTGTTACATGTACCTGTGTGGCATACAGTCACAGATGCTGAGTCTTCTGTTTCTGCACTGAGATGGCTGTTACATGTACCTGTGTGTCATAGTCACAGATGCTGAGTCTTCTGTCATACAGTTACATGTACCTGTGTGGCATACAGTCACAGATGCTGAGTCTTCTGTTTCTGCACTGAGATGGCTGTTACATGTACCTGTGTGTCATACAGTCACAGATGCTGAGTCTTCTGTTTCTGCACTGAGATGGCTGTTACATGTACCTGTGTGGCATACAGTCACAGATGCTGAGTCTTCTGTTTCTGCACTGAGATGGCTGTTACATGTACCTGTGTGTCATACAGTCACAGATGCTGAGTCTTCTGTTTCTGCACTGAGATGGCTGTTACATGTACCTGTGTGTCATACAGTCACAGATGCTGAGTCTTCTGTTTCTGCACTGAGATGGCTGTTACATGTACCTGTGTGGCATACAGTCACAGATGCTGAGTCTTCTGTTTCTGCACTGAGATGGCTGTTACATGTACCTGTGTGTCATACAGTCACAGATGCTGAGTCTTCTGTTTCTGCACTGAGATGGCTGTTACATGTAACTTTGACTCCATTCAAATGAATCCTAAGAGTTACAGAACACGTACAAGACATGGATGTACTGTGTGTGTGTGTTTATGCGTGTGTGTGTGTGTCTGGTTTTGATGATGGGTACTGATGGTGTTTGTTGTTGTCTCGTGTTTCCATAGTTACGGACCAGTATATGCTGCGGACCCCTACAACCACCCACTTGCTCCAGCAGCCACATACAGCATTGGTGCCATGGTAAAATACACACTCACACACCTCTGTCTCTCTCTCCATCTCTCTCTCACTCAGACAGACAGACAGACAGACAGACAGACAGACAGACAGACAGACAGACAGACAGACAGACAGACAGACAGACAGACAGACAGACAGACAGACAGACAGACAGACAGACAGACAGACAGACAGACAGACAGACAGACAGACAGACAGACAGACAGACAGACAGACAGACAGACAGACAGACAGATCTACTCCGCTAACACAAGCACGGTGCATTGTGATGCGATTCCGTCATACACAACAAAAAGAGCACGGTGTTGTTGTTGTTGTTGTTGTTACTGATGTTGTTATGTGATGTCTCCATATATTAACCCTTTGTTTCTCACCCCTCTGAGTAGCCCCTGGCATAATGGCCTGGCATGAAGGCCTGGCATGTCTGCTGGCATGTCTGCTGGCATGACTGGGTGCACGCTGCATGTGGGGGGGGGCCATGTCATCCCACTGGGTTTGTAACAGTAACCTAACAAACGGTAAATGGCAGTTAGTTGGTCAGGAAGTAGTGTTCTACACAGCAGGCAGTCAATGAGTCTCACAAGTAGACTTAGAGTGCTTTACATATACAGTACATATCTTTACATATACAGTACATATCTTTACATATACAGTACATATACAGTACATATACAGTACATATACAGTACATATCTTTACATATACAGTACATATCTTTACATATACAGTACATATATTTACATATATATTACATATATTTACATATACAGTACATATACAGTACATATCTTTACATATACAGTACATATCTTTACATATGCAGTACATATACAGTACATATATTTACATATACAGTACATATATTTACATATACAGTGCATATACAGTACATATACAGTACATATATTTACATATACAGTACATATCTTTACATATACAGTACATATACAGTACATATACAGTACATATATTTACATATACAGTACATATATTTACATATACAGTATATTACATATACAGTACATATCTTTACATATACAGTACATATCTTTACATATACAGTACATATACTGTACATATATTTACATATACAGTACATATATTTACATATACAGTACATATACAGTACATATCTTTACATATACAGTACATGTCTTTACATATACAGTACATATACAGTACATATATTTACATATACAGTACATATATTTGCATATACAGTGCATATACAGTACATATACAGTACATATCTTTACATATACAGTACATATCTTTACATATACAGTACATATACAGTACATATACAGTACATATATTTACATATACAGTACATATATTTACATATACAGTGCATATACAGTACATATACAGTACATATCTTTACATATACAGTACATATCTTTACATATACAGTACATATACTGTACATATATTTACATATACAGTACATATATTTACATATACAGTACATATCTTTACATATACAGTACATGTCTTTACATATACAGTACATATACAGTACATATCTTTACATATACAGTACATATATTTACATATACAGTGCATATACAGTCCATATACAGTACATAGACAGTACATATCTTTACATATACAGTACATATACAGTACATATATTTACATATACAGTACGTATCTTTACATATACAGTACATATACAGTACATATCTTTACATATACAGTACATATACAGTACATATCTTTACATATACAGTACATATACTGTACATATATTTACATATACAGTACATATCTTTACATATCTTTACATATACAGTACATATCTTTACATATACAGTACATATACAGTACGTATCTTTACATATACAGTACATATACAGTACATATCTTTACATATACAGTACATATACAGTACATATCTTTACATATACAGTACATATACTGTACATATATTTACATATACAGTACATATCTTTACATATACAGTACATATACAGTACATATCTTTACATATACAGTACATATACAGTACATATCTTTACATATCTTTACATATACAGTACATATCTTTACATATACAGTACATATCTTTACATATACAGTACATATAAAGTACATATATTTACATATACAGTACATATCTTTACATATACAGTACATATACAGTACATATATCTTTACATATACAGTACATATACAGTACATATCTTTACATATACAGTACATATCTTTACATATACAGTACATATCTTTACATATACAGTACATATACAGTACATATACAGTACATATCTTTACATATACAGTACATATCTTTACATATACAGTACATATCTTTACATATACAGTACATATACAGTACATATCTTTACATATACAGTACATATACAGTACATATCTTTATGGCTGTTGTAGGCATAGAAACAAATACACGAGAAGAATATCTTTATGGTCACGTGTGTGTTTCAGATGCTTTACATACGGTTTATCTCTATGGTTACATGTGTGTTTCAGAATTCTTACATTATCTCTATGGTTACGCGTGTGTTTCAGAATGATTTACATACAGTTTATCGCTATGGTTACGTGTGTGTTTCAGAATTCTTACATTATCTCTATGGTTACGTGTGTGTTTCAGAATTCTTACATTATCTCTATGGTTACGTGTGTGTTTCAGACTTCTTACATTATCTCTATGGTTACGTGTGTTTCAGAATTCTTACATTATCTCTATGGTTACGTGTGTGTTTCAGACTTCTTACATTATCCCTATGGTTACGTGTGTTTCCGAATTCTTACATTATCTCTATGGTTACGTGTGTGTTTCAGACTTCTTACATTATCTCTATGGTTACGTGTGTTTCAGAATTCTTACATTATCTCTATGGTTACGTGTGTGTTTCAGAATGCTTACATTATCTCTATGGTTACGCGTGTGTTTCAGAATGATTTACATACAGTTTATCGCTATCGTTACGTGTGTGTTTCAGAATTCTTACATTATCTCTATGGTTACGTGTGTGTTTCAGACTTCTTACATTATCTCTATGGTTATGTGTGTTTCAGAATTCTTACATTATCTCTATGGTTACGTGTGCGTTTCAGAATTCTTACATTATCTCTATGGTTACGTGTGTGTTTCAGAATTCTTACATTATCTCTATGGTTACGTGTGCGTTTCAGAATTCTTACATTATCTCTATGGTTACGTGTGCGTTTCAGAATTCTTACATTATCTCTATGGTTACGTGTGTGTTTCAGAATCCGTTTGCCCCGTTGGCTGATGCCAAGACGAGGAGTCATGCTGAGGACGTGGGGCTGGTGTTGTCCTCCCTGCAGGCTAGTATATACAGGGGAGGCTACAGCCGCTTCGCCCCATACTAACCCACCAACCAACCTCCCTAAAACCATACAACAACCAATTACTACCCTACCAACCAACCAACCTCCCCACAACCAAACAACATCCAATCCTTTCTGACAGGGACACAACTGAACAACCAACCAACCACACAACCAACAAACCACACAACCAACAAACCAGTATGTGAGTGAGACAGACAGAGAGAGAGAGAGACAGAGAGAGTGAGAGACAGAGAGAGAGAGAGAGAGAGAGACAGAGAGAGAGAGAGAGAGAGAGAGAGGGAGAGAGAGAGAGAGAGAGACACAGAGAAAGAACTTTGAGGCCTGGGTATTGCAATATATGCTGTTGATCATGATTTTAGCAGCTCCTAAGAGAGAGGGAAGTAAGTCAACTAAAAGGAAGGACATTTATACCTCAGATATTGTGTGCTGTTCATTTTGATACAGTGGGATTTTCATTTGTAAAGGTTAGTAGATTGTCCGTGTTGGTAGAGCTATAGAAGAACTACTAGATTTAAAACCTTACCATTGTAAAACAACACATTTCAACTGTTAGGGCTTCTTGAAAAGACAAACCAATCCTGTAAAATACATCGTAGAATGTGATCCCGTTTTGTAAGAGTGTTTACATGATTGTAGGGTTCGGATTTCTTTGACATTCTCTCTGTCAGCGTCTACGTTGTTTCCTAGTTACTGGGGTTAGGATTAGGAACGGGGTTAAAGTTAAGCACTGGGCAAGTGTTAGGAATAGGGTTAAGGTTGGGGTTAGGTTAGGTTAGGATTAGGGTTAAGGTTAGGATTAGGAACGGCGTTAAAGTTAAGCACTGGGCAAGTGTTAGGGTTAGGATTAGGGTTAAGGTTGGGGTTAGGTTAGGATTAGGGTTAAGGTTAGGATTAGGAACAGGAATAAAGTTAAGGACTGGGCAAGTGTTAGGGTTAGGATTAGGGTTGGGGTTAGGTTAGGATCAGGGTTAAGGTTGTGGTTAGGTTAGGATTAGGGTTAAGGTTGGGGTTAAGCAGGTTAGGGTTAGGATTAGGGTTAAGGTTGGGGTTAGGTTAGGATTAGGTTAGGATTAGGAACAGGAATAAAGTTAAGGACTGGGCAAGTGTTAGGGTTAGGATTAGGGTTGGGGAGGTTAGGATCAGGGTTAAGGTTGTGGTTAGGTTAGGATTAGGGTTAAAGTTAGGATTAGGGTTAGGTTAGGATTAGGAACAGGAATAAGGTTAAGGACTGGGCAAGTGTTAGGGTTAGGATTAGGGTTGGGGAGGTTTAGGGTTAAGGTTTGGTTAGGTTAGGATTAGGGTTAAGGTTGGGGTTAGGTTAGGATTAGGGTTAAGGTTGTGGTTAGGTTAGGATTAGGTTAAGGTTGGGGTTAGGATTAGGGTTAAAGTTGGGTTAGGTTAGGATTAGAGTTAAGGGGAATTAGGTTAGGATTAGGGTTAAGGTTGGAATTAGGTTAGGATTAGGGTTGGGGTTAAATTAATGGTTAGATTAGGGTTAAATGTTGGGATTAGGTTAGGTTAGGATTAGGGTTAAGGTTGTGGTTAGGTTAGGATTAGGGTTAAGGTTGGGGTTAGGTTAGGGTTAAGGTTGAGGTTAGGTTAGGATTAGGGTTAAATGTTGGGATTAGGTTAGGATTAGAGTTAAGGTTGAGGTTAGGTTAGGATTAGGGTTAAGGTTGAGGTTAGGTTAGGTTAGGGTTAAGGTTGAGGTTAGGTTAGGATTAGGGTTAAGGTTGAGGTTAGGTTAGGATTAGGTTAGGATTAGGGTTAAGGTTGAGGTTAGGTTAGGGTTAAGGTTGAGGTTAGGTTAGGATTAAGGTTGAGGTTAGGTTAGGATTAGGGTTAAGGTTGAGGTTAGGTTGGGATTAGGTTAGGTTAGGGTTAAGGTTAGGTTAGGGTTAAGGTTGAGGTTAGGTTAGGATTAGGGTTAAGGTTGAGGTTAGGTTGGGATTAGGTTAGGTTAGGGTTAAGGTTGAGGTTAGGTTAGGATTAGGGTTAAAGTTGGGATTAGGTTAGGTTAGGATTAGGGTTAAGGTTGAGGTTAGGTTAGGATTAGAGTTAAGGTTGAGGTTAGGTTAGGTTAGGGTTAAGGTTGAGGTTAGGTTAGGGCTGAAGCTCAGGGTTAAGATTAAGGTTAGGGTTGGGGAGGTGGGGGTAAAATGGGGTACTAGAAAGGCACGAAAGGTAGATAGATCGAGTCCCCCTGCAGACAAGGTATAAATCTGTCGTTCTGCCCCTGAAGAAGGCAGTTAACCCACTGTTCCCAGGCCGTCATTGTAAATAAGAATTTGTTCTTAACTGACTTGCCTAGTTAAATAAAGTTAAAATAGAAATTAGACCAGGTGATGGGATAGAGAGAGATGGAGGGGAGGTGGGAGTAAAATGGGGTACTATAAACCCACAACACAGTGCTGTGTCATTATTAGACCAGGTGATGGGATAGAGAGAGATGGAGGGGAGGTGGGGGTAAAAGGGGGTACTATAAACCCACAACACAGTGCTGTGTCATTATAAGACCAGGTGATGGGATAGAGAGAGATGGAGGGGAGGTGGGGGTAAAATGGGGTACTATAAACCCACAACACAGTGCTGTGTCATTATTAGACCAGGTGATGGGATAGAGAGAGATGGAGGGGACGTGGGGGTAAAATGGGGTACTATATAGCCACAACACAGTGCTGTGTCATTATTAGACCAGGTGATGGGATAGAGAGAGATGGAGGGGAGTAGTTGTGTGTGGATGGTGCGTAGTCGGCAGCGTGCTAAACAGCGATGACGTTGATGTGTGGATTAGATCATGATGGTTGTGATTGTCATCGTTTATCACTCAAAGCCAAAGGTTCAGATGCTCCCGGTGTTTTCCATCTGTCTGTGCAGTCAGATTTTTACAGAGAATAACTTATTATGGTTAGAGGACAGAGAGTCTGCTTCCCAAACGGACCCCTATTCCCTATATAGGGCCCTATATGCCTCTGGTCAAAGTAGTGCACTATGTAGGGAATAGGGTGCCGTAGGCCCATGTTGAAAGTAGTGCACTATATATATAGGGAATAGGGTGCCGTAGGGCCCTGTTCAAAGTAGTGCTCTATATAGGGAATAGGGTGCCATAGGGCCCTGTTAAAAGTAGTGCACTATATATAGGGAATAGGGTGCCATAGGGCCCTGTTCAAAGTAGTGCACTATATAGGGAATAGGGTGCCATAGGGCCCTGTTAAAAGTAGTGCACTATATATATAGGGAATAGGGTGCCATGGGGCCCTGTTCAACGTAGTGCACTATGTAGGGAATAGGGTGCCATTTGGGAGGCATGCGGTCTTTTTCTCCATGGAGGGTTTACTGTTGAAACCATCATCTAGTCCCTTTAGTCAAAACCCTTTAGGTTATCCCATAGTGATAATAATGATACTGGTACAGATGTTGTTTTTATAGAAATTACAGTATATCCATTGATATAGTTGATGACTTTTATATTATGGGAGAGAATTTTAAAAAATATAATAGAAAATGTCTATATTTAGCTTCTCTATTTTACCCTTTTGGTTTCGCTTGTTTTGTCTCCATAAATTATACGACTAATTATTTGTACCCGATGAAAACTGAACAAACAAAAAAATATATATATATATATACCAACAATGTATTAATGGAGACGTTTGAGCTGTACAACGAAGGTGTTCTCTCTTGAAACACAAAATACACAACTGTCCTGTTTTAGTTGTAGGCTACAACACCAACGGTTTGGGGAAAAAGCTTTTCTCGTTGTCTTTATGGAGTCGTCATATGGATCATGACACACGTAAATGCAATCATAATGTACATATTATCATGGTATTTTTGGGGGGGTCAGCTGTACTATTTTGCCGACAGACACACACAGCCTGTACACAGTCTTCACTACTACTAGACAGACACACACAGCCTGTACACAGTCTTCACTACTACTAGACAGACACACACAGCCTGTACACAGTCTTCACTAGAACTAGACAGACACACACAGCCTGTACACAGTCTTCACTACTACTAGACAGACACACACAGCCTGTACACAGTCTTCACTACTACTAGCCAGACACACACAGCCTGTACACAGTCTTCACTACTACTAGACAGACACACACAGCATGTACACAGTCTTCACTACTACTAGACAGACACACACAGCCTGTCACACAGTCTTCAGTCTTCACTACTACTAGACAGACACACACAGCCTGTACACAGTCTTCACTAGAACTAGACAGACACACACAGCCTGTACACAGTCTTCACTACTACTAGACAGACACACACAGCCTGTACACAGTCTTCACTACTACTAGACAGACACACACAGCCTGTACACAGTCTTCACTACTACTAGACAGACACACACAGCCTGTACACAGTCTTCACTACTACTAGACAGACACACACAGCCTGTACACAGTCTTCACTACTACTAGACAGACACACACAGCCTGTACACAGTCTTCACTACTACTAGACAGACACACAGTACACAGTCTTCACTACTACTAGGCTGTAAGACAATGTCCTGTACACTGTTGTTGTTTACACAGCCTGTACACAGTCTTCACTACTACTAGACAGACACACACAGCCTGTACACAGGTACACAGTCTTCACTACTTTTTTGTTTTTGTTTACATTGACTTGTCTTTCATTTGGGTTTTGATATCATTTGTAATGTGACACTCTTTTTTGTTTTTGTTTAATGTTATTTTCTAGAACTCAGCCTTTGTTTACACTTTGAAAAAAAAAACTGTTTGATTAATTAGAAATATATATGACTTGTGAAAAAAAATGACGTTTATGTAAATATGAAAGATGAAGCTGTTGGGGCGGCGAGAGGAAACGCCCAGCTCACCTCACTCAGCTAAATACTTCCTTACACACCTCTTTTCTTCCTGATATCCCCCTTCCTCCTTTCCTCCCCCTTTCCTCCCTCCTTCCTCCCCCTTCCCTTTCCTCCCTCCTTTCCTCCCTCCTTTCCTCCCCTCCTTTCCCCCCTCCCTTTCCTCCCTCCTTTCTTCCTGATATCCCCCTCCCCCTCCCTCCTTTCCTCCCTCCCCCCCTCCCTCCCCCCTACCTCCCCCTACCTCCCCCTTCCTCCCCCTTTCCTCCCTCCTTTCCTCCCCCTCCCTCCTTTCCTCCCTCCTTTCCTCCCTCCCTCCTTTCCTCCCTCCCTCCTTTCCTCCCTCCTTTCCTCCCCCTCCCTCCTTTCCTCCCACCTTTCCCCCCTCCCTCCTTTCCTCCCCCTCCTCCCCCTCCCTCCTTTCCCCCCCTCCCTCCTTTCCTCCCCCTCCCTCCTTTCCTCCCTCCCCCTCCCTCCCTCCTGTCCTCCCCCTCCCTCCTTTCCTCCCTCCTTTCCTCCCCCTCCCTCCCTCCTTTCCTCCCTCCTTTCCTCCCCCTCCCTCCTTTCCTCCCTCCTTTCCTCCCCCCTCCCTCCCCCCCTACCTCCCCCTCCCTCCCTCCTTTCCTCCCTCCCCCTACCTCCCCCTCCCTCCCTCCTTTCCTCCCTCCCCCTACCTCCCCCTCCCTCCCTCCTTTCCTCCCTCCCCCCCTACCTCCCCCCCCTCCCTCCTTTCCTCCCTCCTTTCCTCCCCCTCCCTCCTTTCCTCCCTCCTTTCTACCTACACCTTGTTTACAAATTAACCTGATCAGAGGTGTTTGTTACATATCTCAGTTTTGTATTTATAAGAAGAAGAAAAAATATTCAGAAATGCAAACCATGAAAAAGGCAGTGACATCTGCAGGTTGTGGGATTTAGCCCCATCCTGCAGATTCTGGGGTTAAGTCCCATCCTGTAGGCAGGTTGTGGGATTTAGCCCCATCCTGCAGATTCTGGGGTTAAGTCCCATCCTGTAGGCAGGTTGTGGGATTTAGCCCCATCCTGCAGATTCTGGGGTTAAGTCCCATCCTGTAGGCAGGTTGTGGGATTTAGCCCCATCCTGCAGATTCTGGGGTTAAGTCCCATCCTGTAGGCAGGTTGTGGGATTTAGCCCCATCCTGCAGATTCTGGGGTTAAGTCCCATCCTGTAGGCAGGTTGTGGGATTTAGCCCCATCCTGCAGATTCTGGGGTTAAGTCCCATCCTGTAGGCAGGTTGTGGGATTTAGCACCATCCTGCAGATTCTGGGGTTAAGTCCCATCCTGTAGGCAGGTTGTGGGATTTAGCACCATCCTGCAGATTCTGGGGTTAAGTCCCATCCAGTCTGCAGGTTCTGGGATTTAGCCCCATCCTGCAGATTCTGGGGTTAAGTCCCATCCTGTAGGCAGGTTGTGGGGTTTAGCACCATCCTGCAGATTCTGGGGTTAAGTCCCATCCTGTAGGCAGGTTGTGGGATTTAGCACCATCCTGCAGGTTCTGGGGGTTAAGACCCTGCCCTGTGTTTGCTGAACCATCAGTGGGCATGGCAACACGTATCCTGGCTACACCACTGCGTGTCTCTGTCTCTACCCTCTACATCCTCTGCTTCCATAGGTGTTGTGATGAGATAGCCCCTCCCCTGTCCTTGTATGTGCATGCACGATGGTTCTTCCACTTAACAATAACAATCAATAAAGTTTGTCAAGATAAGCAGAATGTCTGGGCTCTACTATATTATCACTCTCTTTTGATTTATTTATTTACACTTTATGAGGGAAAATTACCAGAGATTCTCCTGTTCTGATCAGATGGAATTGAATCCCCACCTGGTCCAGAGATTCTCAGTTTCACAGGACCAACCAGGACCAAACAAGACCAACCAGGACCAACCAGGACCAACCAGGACCAGCCAGGACCAACCAGGACCAACCAGGACCAACCAGGACCAACCAGGACCAACCAGGACTAAACCAGAGAGAATGGTGACTTGTGATTTAAGGTATTATTTCTGACCCAGGTATATTTAAAAGGTATATATCAGATCAGGTATAGTTCAGACCCAGGTATATTTAAAACCAGGTATATATCAGATCAGGTATATTTAAAACCAGGTATATATCAGATCAGGTATATTTAAAACCAGGTATATATCAGATCAGAGACAGGTATATTTAAAACCAGGTACATATCAGATCAGGTATACTTAAAACCAGGTATATATCAGATCAGGTATACTTAAAACCAGGTATATATCAGATCAGGTATAGTTCAGAGACATATATATTTAAAACCAGGTATATATCAGACCCAGGTATATTTAAAACCAGGTATATATCAGATCAGGTATATTTAAAACCAGGTATATATCAGAACAGGTATAGTTCAGACCCAGGTATACTTAAAACCAGGTATATATCAGATCAGGTATACTTACAACCAGGTATATATCAGATCAGGTATAGTTCAGAGACAGGTATATTTAAAACCAGGTATATATCAGATCAGGTATATTTAAAACCAGGTATATATCAGATCAGGTATATTTAAAGCCAGGTATATATCAGATCAGGTATATTTAAAGCCAGGTATATATCAGATCAGGTATATTTAAAAGGTATATTTAAAACCAGGTATACATCAGATCAGGTATGGTTCAGACCCGGGTGTTTTAAAACCAGGTATATATCAGATCAGGTATATTTAAAACCAGGTATATATCAGAACATGGAATATATCAGATCAGGTATATTTAAAACCAGGTATATATCTGATCAGGTATAGTTCAGAGACAGGTATATTTAAAACTAGGTATATATCAGATCAGGTATAGTTCAGACCCGGGTGTATTTAAAACCAGGTTGTAAGGACCGACGCTGGGAGACGAGAAGCAAGTACAGGGAGTGAACATTTAATGTCTAATAGACAAGAAACAAGGACAACGTCTGGACAGGGGAAAACGTAATGACATCAATGCTGACATGGGGATGAAACAGAGGAACAGACAGATATAGGTAAGGTAATCAAAACGTGAAGGAGTACATGTGAGTCCAATGAAACGCTGCGTAACGAAGGTGACAGGTGTGCATAATGATGGGCAGCCTGGCGCCCCTAGCACCAGGGCGGGTGAGAAGGAATGACAGTACCCCCCCCCCCTATAGGGGCGCCACCCAGCGTCCCACCTGGGCGAGCCTGACGGGCCGGCCGAGCCAAGGGGGCCAGACAAGCCTGCTGAGGCGCTGGAGCCTGACGAGCCGGCCGAGGCGCTGGTGCCTGACGATCCCGCTGAAGCGTGACATGGGATGGAGCCTGCCGAGCCAACCGAGGCAAGGAAACCAGACGATCCCGCTGAGGCGTGACGTGGGATGGGAGCCTGCCAGCCGAGCCAACCGAGGCAAGGAAACCTCTTGTGCCAGCTAATGCGTGGAAGCCTCGTGCCAGCGAGACACCTGAGGCAGGAAACCTCTCGTGCCAGCTAAGGCGTGGAAGCCTGACGAGCCAGCTGAGGCAAGGAAACCTCTCGTGCCCTCTCGTGCCAGCTGACGAGCCAGCTAAGGTGTGACAGCCCTGAGGCGAGCCAGCTAAGGCAAGGAAACCTCTCGTGCCAGCTAAGGCGTGGAAGCCTGACGAGCCAGCTAAGGCAAGGAAACCTCTCGTGCCAGCTAAGGCGTGGAAGCCTGACGAGCCAGCTGAGGCAAGGAAACCTCTCGTGCCAGCTGAGGCGTGGAAGCCTGACGAGCCAGCTGAGGCGTGGAAACCTCTCGTGCCAGCTGAGGCGTGGAAGCCTGAAGAGCCAGCTGAGGCGTGGAAGCCTGACGAGCCAGCTGAGGCAAGGAAACCTCTCGTGCCAGCTAAGGCGTGGAAGCCTGACGAGCCAGCTGAGGCTGAGAGCCAGCTGAGGCGTGGAAGCCTGACGAGCCAGCTGAGGCGTGGAAGCCTGACGAGCCAGCTGAGGCAAGGAAACCTCTCGTGCCAGCTGAGGCGTGGAAGCCTGAAGAGCCAGCTGAGGCAAGGAAACCTCTCGTGCCAGCTGAGGCGTGGAAGCCTGACGAGCCAGCTGAGGCGTGGAAGCCTGACGAGCCAGCTGAGGCGTGGAAGCCTGACGAGCCAGCTGAGGCGTGGAAGCCTGACGAGCCAGCTGAGGCGTGGAAGCCTGACGAGCCAGCTGAGGCAAGGAAACCTCTCGTGCCAGCTAAGGCGTAGGAAGCCGGAGCCAGCTGAGGCAAGGCTCGTGCCAGCTAAGGCTTGGAAGCCTGGAGCCAGCGATGTCAGCCAGCTGAGGCAACGAGCCAGCTGACGTGGAAGCCTGACGAGCCAGCTGAGGCAAGACCTGACGAGCCAGCTGAGGCGTGATTGACGAGCCAGCTGAGGCAAATTGTGCCAGCTGGCGGCATGACGAGCCAGCTGAAGGACCAAGCCAGCTGAGGCGAAGCCTGACGAGCCAGCAAGGCGTAGCCAGGGAGTGAACAAGAGCCAGCTGGATAATGCCAGACAAGAAGCCTGAAGAAAACGTAACAACGCCAGCTGATGCCTGACGAGCCACTGAGGGGATGAAACAGAGGAACAGACAGATATGCCAGGTAAGGCAATCAAAACGTGAAGGAGCCAGCAGGTGAGTCCAATGGGCCAGCACTGATGCTGAGGCGTGGAACGAAGCCAGTGACAGGTGTGCGTGGAAGCCTACGAGCCATGGGCAGCCTGGCAGAGTGTCAGGGAGCTGGGAGGCGGGAGCGGGAGCTGAGGCGACACAGGTATATATGGAAGCCAGAACAGGTATAGTTCAGACCCAGGTATATTTAAAACCAGGTATATATCAGAACAGGTATAGTTCAGACCCAGGTATATTTAAAACCAGGTATATAGCCTGACGAGCCAGAACAGGTATAGTTCAATAACAAAAAACAAGACCCAGGTATATTTAAAACCAGGTATATATCAGAACAGGTATAGTTCAGACCAGGTATATTTAAAACCAGGTATATATCAGAACAGGTATAGTTCAGACCCAGGTATATTTAAAACCAGGTATATATCAGCCTGGGAGTTCAGGGAGGTATATTTAAAACCAGGTATATATCAGAACAGGTATAGTTCAGACCCAGGTATATTTAAAACCAGGTATATATCAGAACAGGTATAGTTCAGACCCAGGTATATTTAAAACCAGGTAATATCAGACCCAGGTTTATCAGGATTCAGACCCAGGTATATTTAAAACCAGGTATAGTTCAGACCCAGGTATATTTAAAACCAGGTATATATCAGAACAGGTATAGTTCAGACCCAGGTATATTTAAAACCAGGTAAGTATCAGATGAGGAATATTTAAAACCAGGTATATATCAGATCAGGTATATTTAAAACCAGGTATATATCAGATCAGGTATATTTAAAACCAGGTATATATCAGATCAGGTATATTTAAAACCAGGTATATATCAGAACAGGTATAGTTCAGACCCAGGTATATTTAAAACCAGGTATATATCAGATCAGGTATAGTTCAGACCCAGGTATATTTAAAACCAGGTAAGTATCAGATCAGGTATAGTTCCGACCCAGGTATATTTAAAACCAGGTATATATCAGATCAGGTATAGTTCCGACCCAGGTATTTTTAAAACCAGGTATATTTAAAACCAGGTAAATATCAGACCAGGTATATTTAAAACCAGGTATATATCAGATCAGGTATATTTCCGACCCAGCCAGGAACAGCATATTAGAAAGCCAGTTGTAATATGGATGTCAGGACTAGTTTCTAATTGAAGAATAAAAATAATTACTCTCCCATTCCCCAATTTGATTAGTATAATGAGAAAAGCGTCGCCAGAGGTTAGGGAGAAAGATAAGCAATATAAATGTTTAAATGTGATGGAGTCACATTACTGAGGTAATTACTGCCGCTCTGCCACAGTAACCAACAATCAATAATTCACAGATTCCAGGTCACGTCTCCCTCGTGTCATTTACAATTGGTTATTCACTGTGTTATTTAAAGAGGGAGGGGGGGACTGTTTCAGTTGTCATTTTTCAGCCTGGTCCTCCAGGAGAAAGAGATGGAGCAGGAGGGAGACAGAGAGATAGAGAGAGAGATAGAAACAGAGGGAGAGAGCTAGAAAGATGGAGCGAGGGAGGGAGACAGAGCGATGGAGAGAGAGAGCAGAGCAGAAAGATGGAGCGAGGGAGGGAGAGGGAGCAAGGCAGAAAGATGGAGCGAGGGAGGGAGACAGAGAGATGGAGAGGGAGCAAGGCAGAAAGATGGAGCGAGGGAGGGAGACAGAGAGATGGAGAGAGAGAGCAGGGCAGAAAGATGGAGCGAGGGAGGGAGACAGAGGGCAGAAAGATGGAGCGAGGGAGGGAGACAGAGAGATGGAGAGAGAGAGCAGGGCAGAAAGATGGAGCGAGGGAGGGAGACAGAGAGATGGAGAGGGAGCAAGGCAGAAAGATGGAGCGAGGGAGGGAGACAGAGAGATGGAGAGAGAGAGCAGGGCAGAAAGATGGAGCGAGGGAGGGAGACAGAGAGATGGAGAGAGAGAGCAGGGCAGAAAGATGGGGCATGGAAAGCAGAAAGATGGAGCGAGGGAGGGAGACAGAGAGATGGAGAGAGAGAGCAGGGCAGAAAGATGGAGGGAGGGAGACAGAGAGATGGAGAAAGATGGAGCGAGGGAGGGAGCAGAGAGATGGAGAGAGGAGCAGAAGAAAGATGGAGACAGAGAGATGGAGAGAGAGAGCAGGGGAGATGGAGAGGGAGGGAGACAGAGATGGAGAGAGAGAGCAGGGCAGAAAGATGGAGGCAGAAAGATGGAGGGAGAGATGGAGTGAGAGATAGTAAATGTCAATCCGGTTCATGTTCTGTTATATTGCGATCACATGTTAAGGTTGAGCAACAACACTTTTGCAGCTTTTATGAGGCTTAGGGTAGGAGTTCCTCGAGATCCTATGCATGTCCCAATGTTGGGATCGTAACCATAATATTTAAATAATCGTGATAAAATGTATATTAAAATATGTGTGAAAATATTGAAGGAAAATTTAAATTTGCAATATACAAACTTAAGATGATCAATCAATCAATCAATCAAATATATTTATAAAGTCCTTCTTACATCAGCTGATATCTCAAAGTGCTGTACAGAAACCCAGCCTAAAACGCCAAACAGCAAGCAATGCAGGTGTAGAAGCACGGTGGCTAGGAAAAACTCCCTAGAAAGGCCAGAACCTAGGAAGAAACCTAGAGAGGAACCAGGCTATGTGCGGTGACCAATCCTCTTCTGGCTGTGCCGGGTGGAGATTATAACTGAACATGACCAAGATGTTCAAATGTTCATAGACGACCAGCAGAGTCTGATAATAATAATCACAGTGGTTATAGAGGGTGCAACAGATCAATACCTCAGGAGTAAATGTCAGTTGGCTTTTCAGGATGAACATGAATCACATTTAACTGCACAGGTGTCTTAAAATAACTATCTGAAAGTCTTGGCCCCAATAGGCCACGCCTCCGGAAAATAACTAGCTGAAGGCCTTGGCCCCAATAGGCCACGCCTCCAGAAAATAACTATCTGAAAGCCTTGGCCCCAATAGGCCACGCCTCCAGAAAATAACTATCTGAAAGCCTTGGCCCCAGTAGGCCACGCCTCTGGAAAATAACTCTCTGAAAGCCTTGGCCCCAGTAGGCCACGCCTCCAGTAGGCCACGCCTCTGAAAATAACCACTTTACCCGAAAAGGTTTTGAAACTCATGCTGACCCAGCAAAATGTACTCCATTGGTCATATTCAGGAGGCGTGGCCTATTGGGGGCGTGGCGTTCACAGAGCTATTTTTGGACACACTCACAGTAATATCATTATTATTTCAATTTTATAACAACTTATATATTATAACAACTTGGGAACTACCCCAACATTGGGATATGCATAGGCTCGAATCTCAGACTGTTGTGTAAGGCTCTTAAGGAACTCAGAATCAGAATCTCTTAAGAATCTCTCTGTTGTGTAAGGCTCTTAAGAATCCCGAACTTAAGGAATGGGTTAATCTCTCTGTTGTGTAAGGCTCTTAAGAATCTCTCTGTTGTGTAAGGCTTTTGAATCTCAGAATCTCTTAAGAATCCATGTTGTGTAAGGCTCTTAAGAATCTCTGTTGTGTAAGGCTTAAGGAACTGAATCTCAGGTCTTTTCTGTTAATAAGGTAAGAATCTCTCTGTTGTGTAAGGCTCTTAAGGAACTCAGAATCTCAGAATCTCTTAAGAATCTCTCTGTTGTGTAAGGCTCTTAAGAATCTCTCTGTTGTGTAAGGCTCTTAAGGAACTCAGAATCTCAGAATCTCTTACAGAAGTTAATTTTTGTGTAAGGCACAGGAACTCAGAATATCATTATTATTTCAATATTAAGGAATCAGAATCTCAAAGAATCTCTCTGTTGTGTAAGGCTCTAAGAATCCTCAACATTGGGATCAGAATCTCAGAAGAATCTCTCTTAAGAATCTCTCTGTTGTGTAAGGTTCTTAAGGAACTCAGAATCTCAGACTGTTGTGTAAGCCTCTTAAGGATCTCAGACTGTTGTGTAAAGCCTCTTAAGGAACTCAGACTGTTGTGTAAAGCCTCTTAAGGAACTCAGACTGTTGTGTAAAGCCTCTTAAGGAACTCAGACTGTTGTGTAAAGCCTCTTAAGGAACTCAGACTGTTGTGTAAAGCCTCTTAAGGAACTCAGACTGTTGTGTAAAGCCTCTTAAGAATCTCAGACTGTTGTGTAAAGCCTCTTAAGGAACTCAGACTGTTGTCTAAGCCTCTTAAGGAACTCAGACTGTTGTCTAAGCCTCACATCTCCAGTCTTCAGGGTCAAAACTCAGACTGTGTGTCTAAAGGAACTCAGTGTTGTCTAAGCCTCACATCTCCAGTCTTAGGGTCTAACCCAGTGTGTGTTCTAGCCCTCTATCTCTAGCCCTTACTTATCCAGTGTGTGTTCTAGCCCTTATCTACCCAGTGTGTGTTCTAGCCCTTATCTACCCAGTGTGTGTTCTAGCCCTTATCTACCCAGTGTGTGTTCTAGCCCTTATCTACCCAGTGTGTGTTCTAGCCCTTATCTACCCAGTGTGTGTTCTAGCCCTTATCTACCCAGTGTGTGTTCTAGCCCTTATCTACCCAGTGTGTGTTCTAGCCCTTATCTACCCAGTGTGTGTTCTAGCCCTTATCTACCCAGTGTGTGTTCTAGCCCTTATCTACCCAGTGTGTGTTCTAGCCCTTATCTACCCAGTGTGTGTTCTAGCCCTTATCTACCCAGTGTGTGTTCTAGCCCTTATCTACCCAGTGTGTGTTCTAGCCCTTATCTACCCAGTGTGTGTTCTAGCCCTTATCTACCCAGTGTGTGTTCAGTACCCAGTGTGTGTTCTAGCCCTTATCTACCCAGTGTGTGTTCTAGCCCTTATCTACCCAGTGTGTGTTCTAGCCCTTATCTACCCAGTGTGTGTTCTAGCCCTTATCTACCCAGTGTGTTCTAGCCCTTATCAGTGTGTGTTCTAGCCCTTATCTACCCAGTGTGTGTTCTAGCCCTTATCTACCCAGTGTGTGTTCTAGCCCTTATCTACCCAGTGTGTGTTCTAGCCCTTATCTACCCAGTGTGTGTTCTTATCTACCCAGTGTGTGTTCTAGCCCTTATCTACCCAGTGTGTGTTCTAGCCCTTATCTACCCAGTGTGTGTTCTAGCCCTTATCTACCCAGTGTGTGTTCTAGCCCTTATCTACCCAGTGTGTGTTCTAGCCCTTATCTACCCAGTGTGTGTTCTAGCCCTTATCTACCCAGTGTGTGTTCTAGCCCTTATCTACCCAGTGTGTGTTCTAGCCCTTATCTACCCAGTGTGTGTTCTAGCCCTTATCTACCCAGTGTGTGTTCTAGCCCTTATCTACCCAGTGTGTGTTCTAGCCCTTATCTACCCAGTGTGTGTTCTAGCCCTTATCTACCCAGTGTGTGTTCTTATCTACCCAGTGTGTGTTCTAGCCCTTATCTACCCAGTGTGTGTTCTATTATCTACCCAGTGTGTGTTCTAGCCCTTATCAGTGTGTGTTCTAGCCCTTATCTACCCAGTGTGTGTTCTAGCCCTTATCTACCCAGTGTGTGTTCTAGCCCTTATCTACCCAGTGTGTGTTCTAGCCCTTATCTACCCAGTGTGTGTTCTAGCCCTTATCTACCCAGTGTGTGTTCTAGCCCTTATCTACCCAGTGTGTGTTCTAGCCCTTATCTACCCAGTGTGTGTAGCCCTACCCAGTGTGTGTTCCCTTATCTACCCAGTGTGTGTTCTAGCCCTTATCTACCCCAGTGTGTGTTCTAGCCCTTATCTACCCAGTGTGTGTTCTAGCCCTTATCTACCCAGTGTGTGTTCTAGCCCTTATCTACCCAGTGTGTTCTGTTCTACCCAGTTCTAGCCCTTATCTACCCAGTGTGTGTTCTAGCCCTTATCTACCCAGTGTGTGTTCTAGCCCTTATCTACCCAGTGTGTGTTCTAGCCCTTATCTACCCAGTGTGTGTTCTAGCCCTTATCTACCCAGTGTGTGTTCTAGCCCTTATCTACCCAGTGTGTGTTCTAGCCCTTATCTACCCAGTGTGTGTTCTAGCCCTTATCTACCCAGTGTGTGTTCTAGCCCTTATCTACCCAGTGTGTGTTCTAGCCCTTATCTACCCAGTGTGTGTTCTAGCCCTGAACAGAAATACAGGCCGTACAGAGTATAGTTACTGTATGTGATGAGCAGAAATACAGGCCGTACAGAGTATAGTTACTGTATGTGATGAGCAGAAATACAGGCCGTACAGAGTATAGTTACTGTATGTGATGAGCAGAAATACAGGCCGTACAGAGTATAGTTACTGTAGGTGATGAGCAGAAATACAGGCCGTGCAGAGTATAGTTACTGTATGTGATGAGCAGAAATACAGGCCGTACAGAGTATAGTTACTGTAGGTGATGAAGCTTCTATCACATATATATCAGATGACGAGTGATGAATAAGTAAAGACTCGTAGAGAACTACTTCTAGAGGAAGTTAATGGAGGAACCAGGACAACTAACAGTGCTGTGAGGTTAGTATGAGTTTGTATCTAACAACCATTTGGAGACTGAAAGATGTTGATCTATTTATTTACACTAGGAAGGTATTTTAACTATATGAATTGTCCCTTGTCCTCAATGTGGTTTTTTGAACACAATTTAAAGAACCAGGCCTCAGTGTCAATACTACTGTTCCTGTTCAGGATAATCTCTCATGGGTTTGAAGAACCAGGCCTCAGTGTCAATACTACTGTTCCTGTTCAGGATATTCTCTCATGGGTTTGAAGAACCAGGCCTCAGAGTCAATACTACTGTTCCTGTTCAGGATATTCTCTCACGGTTTTGAAGAACAATGCCTCTGATTCAATGTGTTTGCTGGAGTGTGTGTACATGCCCATGTGTGAGCGTGCATGAGAATGTAACTGTGCTTTGGAACAATTGCATAAGTGTGCTTGCAGTGTGAGTGTGGGTGTGTGTCAGAGAGAGGGAGAGAGAGAAAGAATAGCTGTGTAGCCAGAGGGAGGGAGGGAGGGAGGGAGGGAGGGAGGGAGGGAGGGAGGGAGGGAGGGAGGGAGGGAGGGAGGGAGGGAGGGAGGGAGGGAGGGAGGGAGGGAGGGAGGGAGGGAGGGAGGGAGGGAGGGAGGGACATCAGTAGATTGAGTCTTGGCCTTTAGTCAACAATCAGATTGAATCCTGGCCTTAGTCAACAATCAGATTGAATCCTGGCCTTTAGTCAACAATCGGATTGAATCCTGGCCTTTAGTCAACAATCAGATTGAATCCTGGCCTTAGTCAACAATCAGATTGAATCCTGGCCTTAGTCAACAATCGGATTGAATCCTGGCCTTTAGTCAACAATCAGATTGAATCCTGGCCTTAGTCAACAATCGGATTGAATCCTGGCCTTTAGTCAACAATCAGATTTAATCCTGGCCTTTAGTCAACAATCAGATTGAATCCTGGCCTTTAGTCAACAATCAGATTGAATCCTGGCCTTAGTCAACAATCGGATTGAATCCTGGCCTTTAGTCAACAATCAGATTGAATCCTGGCCTTAGTCAACAATCGGATTGAATCCTGGCCTTTAGTCAACAATCAGATTGAATCCTGGCCTTTAGTCAACAATCAGATTGAATCCTGGCCTTAGTCAACATCAATAGATTGAATCCTGGCCTTTAGTCAACAATCAGATTGAATCCTGGCCTTTAGTCAACAATCAGATTTAATCCTGGCCTTTAGTCAACAATCAGATTGAATCCTGGCCTTTAGTCAACAATCAGATTGAATCCTGGCCTTTAGTCAACAATCAGATTTAATCCTGGCCTTTAGTCAACAATCAGATTGAATCCTGGCCTTTAGTCAACAATCAGATTGAATCCTGGCCTTTAGTCAACAATCAGATTGAATCCTGGCCTTTAGTCAACAATCAGATTGAATCCTGGCCTTTAGTCAACAATCAGATTGAATCCTGGCCTTAGTCAACAATCAGATTGAATCCTGGCCTTTAGTCAACAATCAGATTGAATCCTGGCCTTTAGTCAACAATCAGATTGAATCCTGGCCTTAGTCAACAATCAGATTGAATCCTGGCCTTTAGTCAACAATCAGATTGAATCCTGGCCTTAGTCAACAATCAGATTGAATCCTGGCCTTAGTCAACATCAGTAGATTGAATCCTGGCCTTAGTCAACATCAGTAGATTGAATCCTGGCCTTAGTCAACATCAGTAGATTGAATCCTGGCCTTAGTCAACATCAGTAGATTGAATCCTGGCCCTAGTCAACATCAGTAGATTGAATCCTGGCCTTTAGTCAACAATCAGATTGAATCCTGGCCTTTAGTCAACAATCAGATTGAATCCTGGCCTTTAGTCAACAATCAGATTGAATCCTGGCCTTTAGTCAACAATCAGATTGAATCCTGGCCTTTAGTCAACAATCAGATTGAATCCTGGCCTTTAGTCAACAATCAGATTGAATCCTGGCCTTTAGTCAACAATCAGATTGAAAAACAGAAAACAGAATCATTCAATAACCACTTTACAATAAACACAGACATGGTGTTTCAAACAGTGTATTTAGTCTGTAATGGTGTTTCAAACAGTGTATTTAGTCTGTAATGGTGTTTCAAACAGTGTATTTAGTCTGTAATGGTGTTTCAAACAGTGTATTTAGTCTGTAATGGTGTTTCAAACAGTGTATGTAGTCTGTAATAGTGCTTCAAACAGTGTATTTAGTCTGTAATGGTGTTTCAAACAGTGTATTTAGTCTGTAAT